>NC_069500.1:47391581-47654081 GCF_027579735.1 Bombina bombina
TAACTAATACCTGTGATAAGCATAAGTTTATCCTACATCCTGACTAATGCCTTTAATAAGCATAAGGCTATCTTATGTACAAACTAATGCCTGTGATAAGCATAAGGCTATCCTACATCCTGACTAATGCCTTTAATAAGCATAAGGCTATCTTATGTACTAACTAATGCCTGTGATAAGCATAAGGCTATCCTACATCCTGACTAATGCCTTTAATAAGCATAAGGCTATCTTATGTACTAACTAATGCCTGTGATAAGCATAAGTCTCTCCTACATCCTGACTAATGCCTTTAATAAGCATAAGGCTATCTTATGTACTAACTAATGCCTGTGATAAGCATAAGGCTATCCTACATACTAACTAATGCCTGTGATAAGCATAAGGCTATCTTATATACTAACTAATGCCTGTAATAAGCATAAGGCTATCCTACATACTAACTAATGACTGTGATAAGCATCAGGCTATTTTATATACTAACTAATGCCTGGGATAAGCATAAGGTTGTCCTACATACTAACTAATGCCTGTGATAAGCATAAGGCTATCCTACATAATAACTAATGCTTGTGATAAGCATAAGGCTATCTTATATACTAACTAATGCCTGTCATAAGCATAAGGCTATCCTACATACTCACTAATGCCTGTGATAAGAATAAGTCTATCCTACATACAAACTAATGCCTGTTATAAGCATAATGCTATTTTATATACTAACTAATGCCTGGGCTAAACATAAGGCTATCTTATACACAAATGAATGCCTGGGATAAGCATAAGGCTATCCTACATACTAACTAATGCCTGTGATAAGCATAAGGCTATCCTACATACTAACTAATGCCTGTGATAAGCATAAGGCTATCCTACATACTATCTAATGCCTGTGATAAGCATAAGGCTATCCTACATACTAACTAATACCTGGGATAAGCATAAGGCTGTCCTACATACTAACTAATGCCTGTGATAAGCATAAGGCTATCCTACATACTAACTAATGCCTGTGATAAGCATAAGGCTTTCTTATATAATAACTAATGCCTGTGATAAGCATAAGGCTATCCTACATACTAACTAATGCCTGTGATTAGCATAAGGCTATCCTACATACTATCTAATGCCTGTGATAAGCATACGGCTATCCTACATACTAACTAATACCTGGGATAAGCATAAGGCTATCCTACATACTAACTAATACCTGGGATAAGCATAAGGCTATCCTACATACTAACTAATGCCTGGGATAAGCATAAGGCTGTCCTACATGCTAACTAATGCCTGGGATAAGCATAAGGCTGTCCTACATACTAAGTAATGCCTGTGATAAGCATAAGGCTTTCTTATATAATAACTAATGCCTGTGATAAGCATAAGGCTATCCTACATACTAACTAATGCCTGTGATAAGCATAAGGCTATCTTATATACTAATGCCTGGGATAAGCATAAGGCTATCTTATATACTAAAGCCTGGGATAAGCATAAGGCTATCCTACATACTAACTAATGCATGTGACAAGCATAAGGCTATCTTATGTACTAACTAATGCCTGTGATAAGCATAATGCTAACCTGTGTACTAACTAATGCCTGTGATAATCATAAGGCTTTCTTATGTACTAATTAATGCCTAGGCTAAGTATACATCTATCCTATTTCCTAATTAATGCTTGGGATAAGCATAAGTCTATCTTATGTACTAACTAATGCCTGGGATAAGCATAAGTCTATCCTATGTACTTAACTAATGCCTGGCGAGAAGCATAAGGCTATCCTATGTACTAACTAATGCCTGTGATAAGCATACGTCTATCCTACATATTAACAAATGCCTGGGATAAGCATAAGACTATCTTATATACTCTAAGCATAAGGCTGTCCTACATACTGACTAATGCCTGTGATAAGCATAAGGCTATCCTATGTGCTAACTAATGCCTGTGATACACATAAGACTATCTTACCTACTAACTAATGCCTGTGATAAGCATAAGGCTGTCCGATGTGCTAACTAATGCCTGTGATAAACATAAGGCTATCCTACGTAGTAACTAATGCCTGAGATAAGCATAAGGCTATCCTATGTACTAACTAATGCCTGTAATAAACATAAGGCTATCTTATGTACTATGTAATGCTTGTTAGAAACATAAGGCTATCTATCATATGTACTATTTAATGCTTGTGATAAGCATAAGGCTATCTTACCTACTAATTAATGCTTGGGATAAGCATAATGCTATCCCATGAACTAGATAAGTTTATACTTTTAATATATTTGGCAGACTTGCTGGGCCTATGACTCTTATCTGCCATCAATATCTATCGGCTAGATTACGAGTTGTGCGTTAGGCCCCAACACTGCAACCAACCCTACTCTAAAACCCACCCAATACCCCCTTAAAAAAAAACTAACATTAACCCCTTGAAGATCACCTTACTGGCAGAAGTCTTCACCCAACTGGGCCGAAGTCCTCAACGAAGCCAGGAGAAGTCTTCATCCAAGCCAGGCTGAGTGGTCCTCCAGACGGGCAGAAGTCTTCATCCAGACGGCATCTTCTATCTTCATCCATCCGGGGCACCGAACGGGCCCATCTTCAAGACATCCGACGCGGAGCATCCACTTCAATCGACGGCTAACACAGAATGAAGGTACCTTTACGTGACGTCATCCAAAATGGCGTCCCTTCAATTCCGATTGGCTGATAGAATCAGCCAATCGGAATTAAGGTAGAAAAAATCATATTGGCTGATGCAATCAGCCAATAGGATTGAAGTTCAATCCTATTGGCTGATCCAATCAGCCAATAGAATGCAAGCTTAATCCTATTGGCTGATTGGATCAACCAATAGGATTGAACTTCAATCCTATTGACTGATTGCATCAGCCAATAGGATTTTTTCTACCTTAATTCCGATTGGCTTATAGAATTCTCAGCCAATCGGAATGGAGCCGCTCCGCGCTGGATGGATGAAGATAGAAGATGCCGTCTGGATGAAGACTTCTGCCCGTCTGAAGGACCACTTCGCCCGGCTTGGATGAAGACTTCTCCCGGCTTCATTGAGGACTTTGGCCCGGCTGGGTGAAGACTTCTCCTGGTAAGGTGATCTTCAAGGGGTTAGTTTTAGTTTTTTTTTTAAGGGGGTTTTGGGTGGGTTTTAGAGTAGGGTTGGTTGTGTGGGTGGTGGGTTTTAATGTTGGGGGGGATTTGTAATTTTTTTTACAGGTAAGAGAGCTGATTACTTTGGGGCAATGCCCTGCAAAAGGCCCTTTTAAGGGCTATTTGTAATTTAGTAGGGTAGGGCTTTTTTATTTTGGGGGGGCTTTTTTTTGTTAGGGGGATTAGATTAGGTGTAATTAGTTTAAAAGTCTTGTAATTTGTTTATTATTTTCTATAATTTAGTGGGGGTTTTTTTTGTACTTCAGACAATTTTATATAATTGTATTTAATTGTATTTAATTTAGGGAATTAATTTAATTATAGTGTAGTGTTAGGTGTAATTGTAACTTAGGTTAGGTTTTATTTTACAGGTAAATGTGTCTTTATTTTAACTAGGTAGTTATTAAATAGTTAATAACTATTTAATAACTATTCTAGCTAGTTAAAATAAATACAAACTTGCCTGTAAAATAAAAATAAATTCTAAACTAGCTACAATGTAACTATTAGTTATATTGTAGCTAGCTTATGGTTTATTTTATAGGTAAGTATTTAGTTTTAAATAGGAATTATTTATGCAATAATATTATTTTTTATTTATATTTATTGTAATTATATTTCAGTTAGGGGTTAGGATTAGGGTTAGACTTAGGTTTAGGGGTTAATAACTTTAATATAGTGGCGGCGACGTTGGGGGCAGCAGATTAGGGGTTAATAAATGTAGGTAGGTGGCGGCGATGTTAGGGCCGGCAGATTAGGGGTTAATAATATTTAACTAATGTTTGCGAGGCGGGAGTGCGGCGGTTTAGGGGTTAATATGTTTATTATAGTGGCGGCGACGTTGGGGGCAGCAGATTAGGGATTAATAAATTTAGGTAGGTGGCGGCGACATAGGGGGTGGCAGATTAGGGGTTAATAAATATAATGTAGGTGGCGGTGGTGTCTGGAGCGGCAGATTTGGGGTTACTAATATAATGTAGGTGTCGACGATGTCAGGGGCAGCAGTTTAGGGGATAATAAGTGTAAGATTAGGGGTGTTTAGACTCAGGGTTCATGTTAGGGTGTTAGGTGTAGACATAAATTTGATTTCCCCATAGGAATCAATGGGGCTGCATTAAGGAGCTTTTCGCTGCTTTTTGGCAGGTGTTAGACTTTTTTCAGCCGGCTCTCTCCGTTGATTTCTATGGGGAAATCGTGCACAAGCACATTACACCAGCTCACCGCTAACGTAAGCAGCGCTGTATTGGAGTGCGGTAAGGAGCAGAATTTTGCTCAATGCTCACTTCTTGTCTGGGTTGTAAAAACCCATAATACCAGCGCTGTCTGTAAGTGAGCAGTGAGCCAAAACTGCTCGTTAGCACCCTCAGAGCTCAAAACGAAAAACTCGTAATCTAGCCGTATGTTTCTATGTAGAGATTGCTGCACTTATTTCAATAGCCCAAAATATAGTGATCACAACAAAAAATGTACAAAAATATATATTTAAATTAATTAAACCAATATTGTTCAACTACATCTATATCAGCTGCAGCTACTTGTATACAAATCTAAAATACGGTTATTGTCATATGTATATAGCACACTTTTTGTGTCTGTTTTTTTTTTTTCTTATAAAAAATAAACATGCTTTTTTCATTTTGGGGTTAAATCACACTCCTCCAATAGAGCTGTATGCGTATTCATTAGCTCTAAATCACGAATCATTTGTGGAACTTCCTGTTAATTTCAAAGTCAAAATGAACAGCTTCATTTTTCATCCAATAACAATAATAATAATACAATTTTTTTAAAGGAACATGAAACCCAAATTTTGTCTTCAAGTTTAAACAACTTTCTTTTCTACTTCCAGCGTCTAAATACACTGTTTTTAAATAGACTTAAGAGGGTTAAAATTTTACAGTGTAATGTATTCAAATGCATTTTTTAATATAATAGTCATTCAGATTAAATATTACTCTGGAGTCTTCATTACTGAGTTTCAAGACTAATGCGTTAATATCTGAACAGATGGCTTTATGATCACTGAGAACCTCTAGGGTAAATGGAATGCCACTCCTGAAAAATCATATTCTGTCAACCAATCAACTGAATGGATTTTGCTTTTATTCATACATGCATTTCCATAGTCAGTGAAAAGTCCTCATTAACTACGGCAAAAGGGTTTAATTTTTTTATTGAAAATTTAAGAACAAGAGGCTGGATAATACTGATAATTTAAGGGAATTTGTATTTAATCCAAAATATTGTGATATTTATGTATTTATTTATTTTAATCTAACCAGAGGAACCTTGAAAATGTGATGCGTGTGCAGTTGGAAAGGTTTAATTTTGATTTAGAGGGTTTGCAAGTGCATTTAGGGTTAATTGCTGTTTGGGTTACTGTGTCAGAACCAGATATGCGGACATATTACGAGTTTTGCGTTATGAGCGGCTTGGTACTAACTTGCAAGTTATTGTCACCGCTCACCTCCCTATAGCGCTGCTATTACAGGTTTTCATAAACCCGGCGTTAGCAGATAATATGTGAGTGTTGAGCAAAATTGAGCTCCATACCGCACTCCAATACCAGCGATGCTTTGAGCTGGTTTTACGTGCTCGTGCACGATTTCCCCATAGACATCAATGGGGAGAGCCGGCTAAAAAAAAGCCTACCACCTGCAAAAAAGGAGCGTAAAGCTCCGTAATGCAGCCCCATTGATTCCTATGGGGAAAGAAAAGTTATGTTTACACCTAACAACCTAACATAAACCCTAAGTCTAAACACCCCTAATCTGTTGCCCCCGACATCACCGACACCTGCATTACACTTATTAACCCCTAATCTGCCCCCCGACACTGCCGACAACTATCTACACTTATTAACCCCTAATCTGTCACCCCCAATGTCGCCGCCACCTACCTACACTTATTAACCCCTAATCTGCTGCCCCTAATGTCGCTGCCACCTACCTACACTTATTAACCCCTAATCTGCCACCCCTAACATCGCCGCCACCTACTTATTAACCCCTAATCTGCCACCCCCAATGTCGCTGACACCTACATACAGTTAGTAACCCCTAATCTTCCGCCCTCAATGTCGCTGCCACTATACTAAAGTTATAAACCCCTAAACCTAAACCTAAGTCTAAACCTAGCACCCCTAACTTTAATGTAATTAAAATAAATCTAAATAAAAATGTCTATCATTAACTAAATAATTCCTATTTAAAACTAAATACTTACCTATAACCCCCCCCCCCCCCCCCGCCTAAGCTAGCTACAATGCCCATCCAAATGCACTTTTCAGGGCAATGGGGAGCTTAGGTTTTTTAGATAGGTTTTTATTTGTGGGGTTTGGTTGCGTGGGTGGTGGATTTTACTGTTGGGGGGTTGTTTGTATTTTTTTTACAGATTAATGGGCTGATTTATTTGGGGCAATGCCCTGCAAAAGGCCCTTTTAAGAGCTATTGGCAGTATAGTTTAGGGTAGGGTTTTTTTTTATTTGGGGGGGGAGGGTTATTTTCATAGGGCTATTAGATTAGGTGTAATTAGTTTAAATATTGGATAATTTCTTTTTTATTTTGTGTAATTTAGTGTTTGTTTTTTTGTAATTTAGATAATTGTATTTAATTAATTAATTTAATTTAATTGTAGTGTAAGGTTAGGTGTTAGTGTAAGACAGGTTAGGTTTTATTTTACAGGTAAATTTGAATTTATTTTAGCTAGGTAGTTGGTAAATAGTTAATAACTATTTAGTATCTATTCTACCTAGTTAAAATAAATACAAACTTGCCTGTAAAATTAAAAAAAAAAACCTAAGCTAGCTACAATGTAACTATTAGTTATATTGTAGCTATCTTGGGGTTTATTTTACAGGTAAATATTTAGTTTTAAATAGGAATTATTTAGTTATTAATAGTAGGTTTATTTTAGATTTATTTTAATTACATTAACATTAGGGGGTGTTAGGGATAGACTTAGGGTTAGGTTTAGGGGTTAATAACTTATACTTATAGTGGCAGCTATTTTAGGGGGCAGCAGATTAGGGGTTAATAAAAGCAATGTAGGTTGGGGCGATGTTAGGTACAGCATATTAGGGGTTAATAGTATTTAAAGAGTGTTTGCGATGCGGGAGTAAGGCGGTTTAGGGGTTAATATGTTTATTTTAGTGGCGGCGATGTCCGAAGTGGCAGCTTAGGGACTAATAATTTTATTTTATTATTTGCTATGTGGAAGGGCCTCGGTTTAGGGGTTAACAGGTAGTTTATGGGTGTTAGTGTACTTTTTAGCACTTTAGTTATGACTTTTATGCTACAGATTTGTAGCGTAAAACTCATAACTACTGACTTTAGATGGCGGTACAAATCTTGATGGTATAGGCTCTTACCGCCCACTTTTTGGCCTCCCAGGCAACCCCGTAATACCGGCGCTGTGGAAGTCCCATTGAAAAAGGACTTTTTGAAAGCTGTGGTATTTATGTTGCGTTACAGCCAAAAAAGTGTGCGGTGCAGCTAAACCTGCAAGACTCGTAATACCAGCGGTAGTGAAAAAGAGCCTTAGCGCTGCTTTTTCACCCATAACGCAAAACTCGTAATCTAGCCGATGGTTACTTGCAGTTTGGTGGGGATCAGCTGGTTCTGAAGCACTGTGTCAGTTGGTTATATCAATCAATCACAATGTTCCACTATAGTTTAGTTATACCATACAGCACATGGTCACTAAATAAATGTGTTTAAGTTTGAACAAGATAATTTAATAGAACCACTACAAAAAAATATCCTGTTGCTTTATTTATGTAATAGGAAAATGGAGTAGAGAATTGGTGAATTAAGTGATAATTATTCTAAGGAAGATATTTAATAATAAATAATTAAACTACATTAACATATGCATTAAAGTTAAAGGGACATTGTGCACCAATATTTTTTGTCACCATATAAAAATGTTGCCTGAAAAAAAATATGAACAAAAATAGGTTTAAACTTGCTACAACAACACCACTTGAGTATTGTGTAATTAATACAATTTTGTATATGCCCCTTATTATCGCAGCAATGAATTGCAAGTCATTCTTTGTTATAGTCAATGAAGGGGCATCTATCTAGAAGGGATGAACGAATGTGTCAAAAATGTAATTTGTTTGGTTGAACAAATAGTCCTGTGGACATTGGTTTTGGGCAAACGAATGTTGATAATGGTGAAAACCTCTTAAAATTTGTTAAACAAATGTTATTTCAGATTTTTGAATGTTATTTTCATTTTTGAATGATTATAATGAAATCAAATATCCACATACGACATTTCGAATGTAACATTCAATAGAATAGTTACTAATTGGAAGCTAAATAGTTCATGTGGTAAGAAATTTAGTAAAATGATACATAATAGATTCAAATGTTTCTATTTTGAATATTGCATAGTTTAAATATTACATTTAAAGATACCATTAGAAATACTGTTACATTAAATGAGTGTTAGAATGTTGTACTAATTCAAAATGAAGAAATAAATGTGTTAACATTTGTTTAATTTTTTGACTGTTGCAAAACATTCGACCATCCATACTATCAAGTAAATGTTCCTTCATTATGAAGGATACCAACATTAAAAACAGCTTTAAAACTGTACAGAACAAAAAATTAATAAAACAAAATCTTCATTTTGGCATATTCCAAAAGGAAAACAGTTAAAGAGCTTTAAAATAAAAATAAGACAACTTTGTCGGCTTTGCAGTAGACATTAATGTGCGATCAGACATTTCACAAGAGCAAGATTTTGATAATTCTGTATGCTGAGCATGTGTAAGTGAAAAATTCCCGACTTAACCTCTTAACCGGGTGCTCAAGGCCAGATGCCTTTCGTTCTGCACAGTGAGGATACTTTCACATAACAAAACAGACAGGTGAAGATACTGTCATAAATATTTAAATAGATAAGTGTAAGGGGCCTATTTATGAAAGGCCTGTCGGACATGATTTTTTGTTTGTTTGTTTCTTTACTTAAAGGACAGTCAACACCAGAATTATTGTTGTATAAAAAGATAGATAATTCCTTTATTACCCATTCCCCATTTTTGCATAACCAACACAGTTATAATAATACACGTTTTACCTCTGTAATTACTAACGCCTAGATTTAGAGTTCTGCGTTAGCTGTCCAAACCAGCATTAGGGGGTCCTAACACTGGTTTTGGCCGCCAGCTGGTATTTAGAGTCAGTCAGGAAAGGGTCTAACGCTCACTTTCCAGCCGCAACTTTTCCATACTGCAGATCCCCTTACGTCATTTGCGTATCCTATCTTTTCAATGGGATCTTTCTAACGCTGATATTTAGAGTCTTGGCTGAAGTGAGCGTTAGAAATCTAACGACAAGACTCCATCCGCAGAAAAAAGCCAGGTGTTAAGAGCTTTCTGGGCTAACGCCGGTTCATAAAGCTCTTAACTACTGTGCTCTAAAGTACACTAACACCCATAAACTACCTATGTACCCCTAAACCAAGCCCCCCCACATTGCCGCCACTCTATTAAATTTTTTTAACCCCTAATCTGCCGACCGCACACCGCCGCAACCTACATTATCCCTATGTACCCCTAATCTGCTGCCCCTAACATCGCTGACCCCTACATAATATTTATTAACCCCTAATCTGCCCCCCCCAACATCACCACTACCTAACCTACACTTATTAACCCCTAATTATTTTAACCAGGTACAATAGCTATTAAATAGTTAAACACTATTTAATAGTTACCTAGTTAAAATAATTACAAAATGACCTGTAAAATAAATCCTAACCTAAGTTACAATTAAACCTAACACTACACTATCAATAAATTAATTAAATAAACTATCTACAATTATCTACAATTAAATCAACTAAACTAAATTACAAAAAAAAAACCCCACTAAATTACAAAAAAAAACAAACACTAAATTACAAAAAATAAAAAAAAATTACAAAAATTTTAAACTAATTACACCTACTCTAAGCCCCCTAAAAAAATAACAAAGCCCCCCAAAATAAAAAAATGCCCTACCCTATTCTAAAATAAAAATTTAACAGCTCTTTTACCTTACCAGCCCTTAAAAGGGCCTTTTGCGGGGCATGCCCCAAAGAAAACAGCTCTTTTGCATTTAAATAAACATACAATACCCCCCCAACATTAAAACCCACCACCCACATACCCCTAATCTAACCCAAACCCCCCTTAAAAAACCTAACACTAAGCCCCTGAAGATCTTCCTACCTTATCTTCACCACGCCGGGTATCACCGATCCGTCCAGAAGAGGGTCCGAAGTCTTCCTCCTATCCAGCAAGAAGAGGTCCAGAAGAGGCTCTGAAGTCTTCATCCAATCTGGCAAGAAGAGGAGATCCGGACCGGCAAACATCTTCATCCAAACGGCATCTTCTATCTTCTTCCATCCGGCGCTGTTCCGATCAGCCAATAGAATGCAAGCTCAATCTGATTGGCTGATTGGATCAGCCAATCCGATTGAACTTGAATCTGATTGGCTGATTCAATCAGCCAATCAGATTTTTCCTACCTTAATTCCGATTGGTTGATAGAATTCTATCAGCCAATCGGAATTCGAGGGACGCCATCTTGTATGACGTCATTTAAAGGAACCTTCATTCGGACTTAGGATGTCGTTAGAAGAGGATGGATCCGCGTCGGCTGCTTCAAGATGGTCCCGCCGGATGGAAGAAGATAGAAGATGCCGCTTGGATGAAGATGTTTGCCGGTCCGGATCTCCTCTTCTTGCCGGATAGGATGAAGACTTCGGAGCCTCTTCTGGACCTCTTTTTGCCGGATAGGAGGAAGACTTCGGACCCTCTTCTGGACGGATCAGTGATACCTGGCGTGGTGAAGACAAGGTAGGAAGATCTTCAGGGGCTTAGTGTTAGGTTTTTTAAGGGGGTTTGGGTTAGATTAGGGGTATGTGGGTGGTGGGTTGTAATGTTGTGGGGGGTATTGTATGTTTATTTAAATGCAAAAGAGCTGTTTTCTTTGGGGCATGCCCTGCAAAAGGCCCTTTTAAGGGCTGGTAAGGTAAAAGAGCTGTTACATTTTTATTTTAGAATAGGGTAGGGCATTTTTTTATTTTGGGGGCTTTGTTATTTTTTTTAGGGGGCTTAGAGTAGGTGTAATTAGTTTAACATTCTTGTAATCTTTTTTTAATTTTTTGTAATTTAGTGGGGGGGGGGTTGTAATTTAGTGGGGTTTTTTTTGTAATTTAGTTTAGTTGATTTAATTGTAGATAATTGTAGATATTTTATTTAATTAATTTATTGATAGTGTAGTGTTAGGTTTAATTGCAACTTAGGTTAGGATTTATTTTACAGGTAAATTTGTAATTATTTTAACTAGGTAGCTATTAAATAGTTCTTAACTATTTAATAGCTATTGTGCCTGGTTAAAATAAATACAAAGTTGCCTGTAAAATAAATATTAATCCTAAAATAGCTACAATATAATTATTATTTATATTGTAGCTATATTAGGGTTTATTTTACAGGTAAGTATTTAGCTTTAAATAGGAATAATTTATTTAATAAGAAGTATTTTATTTCGTTAGAATAAAATTATATTTAACTTAGGGGGGTGTTAGGGTTAGAGTTAGACTTAGCTTTAGGGGTTAATACATTTATTAGAGTAGCGGTGAGGTCCGGTCGGCAGATTAGGGGTTATTAATTGTAGGTAGGTGGCGGCAACGTTGGGGGCGGCAGATTAGTGGTTAATAAATATAATATTGGGGTCGGCGGTGTTAGGGGCAGCAGATTAGGGGTACATAGGGATAACGTAGGTTGCGGCGGTGTACGGAGCGGCAGATTAGGGGTTAAAAATAATATGCAGGGGTCAGCGATAGCGTGGGTGGCAGATTAGGGGTTAATAAGTGTAAGGCTGGGGGTGTTTAGACTCGGGGTACATGTTAGGGTGTTAGGTGCAGACTTAGGAAGTGTTTCCCCATAGGAAACAATGGGGCTGCGTTAGGAGCTGAACGCTGCTTTGTTGCAGGTGTTAGGTTTCTTTTCAGCTCAAACTGCCCCATTGTTTCCTATGGGGGAATCGTGCACAAGCACGTTTTTGAAGCTGGCCGCGTCCGTAAGCACCGCTGGTATTGAGAGTTGCAGTGGCGATAAATATGCCTATACGCTCCCTTTTTGGAGCCTAACGCAGCCCTTCAGAGAATTCTCAATACCAGCGTTGTTTTAAAGGTGTGGGGGAAAAAAAGCACGCGTAGCTAATGCACCCCTTTGGCCATAGAACTCTAAATCTAGGCGTAAGTTTCTAAGCCTCTGTAAACTGCCCCCCATTTCAGTTTTTTTGACAGACTTGCATTTTAGCCAATCAGTGCTGACTCCTAGGCAACTTTGCGTGCGTGAGCTCAATGTTATCTATAAGACACACATGAACTAATGCCCTCTAGTGGTGAAAACTGTCAAAATGCATTCAGATTAGAGGTGGCCTTCAAGGTCTAATAAATTAGCATATGAACCTACCAAGGTTTAGAATTCAACTAATACCAAGAAAACAAAGTTGGTGATAAAAGTAATTTGGAAAATTGTTTAAAATTACATGCCCTATCCGAATCATTAAAGTTTATTTTGAGCTTGACTGTCCCTTTAAAGTAGAAGCTGTTTTCTTCTCCCACATTAAAAGTTAGTTTATTCATCACTTTTATACAATTTGAAAAATTTTCATTTCTAAGTAAAAATTAAAGTATCACATTTGTTTAATATAGGGAGTATCTATCAACCACTTACATATATTTTTAACTATAAGAAAATACTATTGTTTTATTATAATTAATCATATTTTCCACTTTATTAAAGGGACAGTAAAGTCACAAAAAATCTTTCATGATTTAAATATTGCATTTAATTTTAAACAACTTTCCAATTTACTTTTATTACCAATTTTGATTTGTTCTCTTGGTATTCTTAGTTGAAAGCTAAATCTAGGAGGTTCATGTGCTAATTTCTTAGACCTTGAAGACTGCCTCTAATCGGAAAGCATTTTGACAGTTTTTCACCACTAGAGGGCGTTAGTTCATGTGTTTCATATAGATAACATTGAGCTCTGGCAAGTGAAGCTCCTAAGAGCAAGCACTGATTGGCTAAAAATGCATGTCTGTCAAAAGAACTGAAATAAGGGGGTAGTTTGCAGAGGCTTAGATGCAAGGTAATCACAGAGGTAAAAAGTGTATTTATATAACTGTGTTGGTTATGCAAAATTGGGGAATGGGTAATAAAGGGATTATCTACCTTTTTAAACAACAAAAATTGTGGTGTTTACTGTCCCTTTAATATACATACTATGTATTGCTGCCATAGGTATATGTCTACTTTAAATATTGCAGATATGTGCTTGCATTTATTTTTATATGCAAAAACATACTGATATTTCCATAAGAACATAAGTGCAACTTTTCCTATACATGGGACAAGAATAAATATTACATATTACAATTTTTCTACGTTAAAACACTTGCATCATTTGCAAGTTTTAAAATTTCAATGGGAGATAGGCCTCAAAAAGTTATTTTTTCCTCTTTTACACCTAGTTGAGTTGATTGTAATTTCTTTCAATGTATTGACAGCCTCTGACAGTGTATTAATAGTTTGCACTTTCATTGGAAACCTGGTATAAGTTATTGCTTAACGGCTTCTAATACTTTCTATGGGATCCAAAAATATTTTCAGAAGCCAGACTCCGGCTGCCGAAGGCACCATCGGAAGCAGTCGATAAATGAAATTGCTTCCGACAGCATATTTATCGGTTTGCGACCTTGCACAAACCTAATTACGGCTCAATGGAAATTAGCCCTAGGATTGGAATGAAGTACACATGATGATACTGGCGTATTAAATTACATTTAAAAAAGCTTTTACTTCACATTTTGCCATGCAAAACAAAAATGTTGAGAAATTACTCTTACATATGGATAACAACAAATTTGGAGTCTCCTTAAGTGGATGTAGGAGAATTTGAATTTGTAAGTTTCATGTATGATAATAAATAGGAGAACAGAATTTAAGGAGAAATAATAATTATGTCAAGCATTTACCATGGGAAATAGTTGAAAGAAAAAAAAAAAAAAATCTCAAACAATCTTGCACATTATTATCATATAGGAACCACTGCTGCACCTCACATCTCATATGAAACAAGCCATAAAACTGGATACAAAATCACTGCCAGGGTGATTAAGTCAGAAATTGACAGTTGCCATTTGCATTTAGCAGTACTTCATTTTCTCTACTCTCTTATTAACTGCAGAATGTGAAGGCTATTTATGTACTAGGAAGATGGTTTGTTGGCAGAACTATTGGACTATGCAGCAGTCAAATTTAACACAAATTCTATGTTGTCTGTTTAATTTTCTCAGTGAATTATATTTTCTTTTCAACAAACTGGTTTAATTTAAATAAAGTACAAGTGAACAACATGTTCTTGGGTATTTCAAAGAAGATACAAATATTAATATTTAAACAATAAAATAAATTTAAAGGGACATCTAACTCATACAATGTCTATTGTGCATATAAAATAAGACTATTTAAATATATAAAAATGAAAAAACAAAACACAATTTATACATTGAGGGCCAGATTACAAGTTCAGCACAAATTATTGCTTACGCTAAAGCGATATTTGTGCTCAACTGAGTAATACCAGCACACACAAATTTGCGCTGGTATTACAAGTGATGTGCAATGCGAATGCGCCCTCGCATTCTCATTGCACAGAAGCAAGAGAACTAGCGCAGAGAAGGGAGTAAGTCGGACAGAAATGACAAAAACTGTAAATATATATGTACTGTTTATGAATATATACATATATATTTATGTGTTAATATATGTATGTGCACATTAAAGGGACATAAAACAAGTTGGTATAAAGACAAAATATAATAATATGTACTTTAATTACTTAACCTGCAAATTTATACTGCAGTGCCTCACCATTAACCTTTTCTTTTAAGTTTCTTAATTGTACAGCTCTAACTCCCCCCCCCCCCCCACACACACACACAAACACAATTCATTTTATAGCTGTATCTATATCCACCATTGCTTTGGTAGAATGCAGACCTGCACAGTCATTATCTGCTGGAGCATGCCTAGAAGCAAATAAACTGCTGTGAACTCAGTTGAAATACAATGCCTGTGTTTCTGATGCTAAACACTGATAAGGGGGGACATTGCTAATAAATAATTTTGCTTATTTTTTAAAATTATTTTAAAATACTTGCCAGCAGTTTTTAACCTTTTTTTTAACACAAATATATATGTATATAAGCATATACATATATATTACAGGGCCACACAGTTCCCATAGACTGTAATGTAAAGGCAATTTTCATTTCAGTGCCTTTTTTTTCCATTGTTAACAAAAAAGGAAAATTTGTATGTAATTTACACAGGAATAAATCAAATTAAATATGCAAAATATACTATGTAATTGTAGTACACTGGATGTGCAAAAATCACACTGAGGTAGGCTCAAGAGTTTGGAGCTCACTGCTGATTGGTGGCTGCAAATATTTGCCTCTTGTCTTGGCTTACCGATTTGTTCAGATATCTCCCAGTAGTGCATTGTTGCTCCATCAATAAAGGATACCAAGAAAATGTAACAGATCTGATGATAGAGGTAAATTGGAAAGTTGTTTAAAAATGTATCCTCTATTTGAATAATAAAATAAATAGAGAGGGAGAGAGAAAAGAAAGAAAGAAAGAAAATACCTTGTAAAAAAATAATAAAACTACTTAACCTATATAACTTCACTCCCAAAAGAAAAGCGCAATATCTGTGAAAGAAGTAAGAGTCCCAGATGGTGTAGTATCGTTTGTTACAAAAAATATTTATTGCCAATAAAGTTCCAGGTACTCACAATATAAGACACATGAAAATGCACATAAAGGTATCTTTAAGATCTCTGTTACGAGTCTTCATGTAGTTAACACATACTCACAGGAAGCAGGCAGTCGATGTACCTGGTCGGCGTGTGACGTCAGAATGAGCAGCCATCTTGTGAATGTTTTGGCAGTTTACTGTTAGGAATTTAGGATTAATATGTGATTAGCAGCTAAATATCTTTAGGATGAAATTTGAATAGAGCTCCCCCTGTGGCAATCATTGTGTAAATTGGCCAAATCAAGTCACATTTCTTATTAACCCATAGTACAATGGTCTCTTTCTGTTCTTGAAAAAGGGGGACAATAAATAAAGTATATTGCAAATTTTTTTATTTTTTTAAAAATAATTTTTATATTACAATTTAAAGGTGGTTTATGTCCCATAAGGCCCTTACCATAATTATTAACCAGACCGCTACTCATGGAACTGCAGAGTGACGTTAGTGGACTGGTCTGGTTGGCTTCTTCTCGGGCAAATCATAGCCAGTGCCTCACTTGCCTCTGACCTCACCGCACGTCACTGATTTATAGGGACCACACAGTTCCCATAGACTGTAATGTAAAGGCAATTTTCATTTCAGTGCCTTTTTTTTCCATTGTTAACAAAAAAGGAAAATTTGTATGTTATTTACACAGGAATAAATCAAATTAAATATGCAAAATATACTATGTAATTGTAGTACACTGGATGTGCAAAAATCACACAGAAATTTGAACTTATAAATACAAAATGCAAAGCATAATTGTTTTTTTCGTATATAAAAATGTCTCTCTTATCCCAGCGTAATTCTATAAAGATTTTCGCACTGCAGATCTCACAGTTTTTTCTCGACAACTAAAAGGTGGCGAACTTTACTTAAAACAATATGAATACTTATTATCCCAATAGAAAAACAAATGTATACTAAAATATAGGCAAATGTAAAATGATCTATGCAGAAAGCAGCACAATGTGGGTTATATTGGCTGCAGGATTTTAATTTTTAAAGTACTCCCCCTACTCCCTGCTAATTCCCTGCTAACTTTGCGCTAATGAGCCATAGTGTCCCTATCCAGCACGCTTAATTACTTTAATAGGAGCCATCTCGCAACTCACAAGGACTGCCCCTTTTTTATGATCATTGCACCGGGGCAGCCCTGCGAGAGTCAGCGAGAAAAAGTAGGTTTGAGCTGGCGAAGATAATATCATCGAGCCCTAGGTCTTTTGTCCTCTTACAGAGCCTTTAGCCAATCCTAAATCTGTCCTTGTGATTTCTGTAGGAAGTTGGATTTTGCTAAAGTATGTTCATTGGTTGTGCGTGACATTACACATGCCACCAATGGCAGAGAAAGATGATGCCTCTAGCTGTAACTGTTCCCAAAACTGTCTTGTTTTAGTGACAATTGTTAAGCCACCTGCATGTTATGTGTATAAAGAAAACAACAACAAAAATATAATAAATAAACAAATGATGAGTCTCATATAATAAACTGTAAAATAAACAGTCAGGAAGAAACTAGGTTAGATTTCTGCTATCTCACACCAGACAAGAGAATTTTGGAGCAGAGTATCAGGGGGTTTAGCATAAGGCATTAGAAGAGAATGCTGGTAAATTTGTAAACAAGGAGAGGATTGTGCAGCTAAATAAACAAAACTAAAAAACTAAAACAAAACAGCACTAAGGGGATCAATGCTCCCTCCCTTAATCTTTACATTTAAATGTAAGCACCTGTTTGATTCACTGTTCTGGTGCCAATAAATCCTCATATTTAAAGTAATATTGAGTGCATTAGCATATTTAAGGGAGATTCCGGTCATGCAAATAGATGAATTACATCTTTGAATTGAAACATATTTGCAATTTACATTTATTGGCATAAATGATGATAACTGATGATACAAGCACTTTAGGCTCTCTAAGCAAATGATTGGTTTAAAAAGCTGGTGCACAGTTCATACTTAAATACACTTTTGGAACAACTCTAACTTTTATTTGATGTATTTTTGCTAATACATGTATATTACAAAAATACTTCTATTCAAACTGAAATGCATCCATGTAGATTCCAATTGTGGCTGGAATGTCCTTTAATCAACTCATCCTGCTTCATATATTGCCACAGACTTTTTATGATTCAGATAGAGCACGCAATTTTTAACAACCTACCAAAGTATCTCATTGCTTCTTTATCTTGGAATCCTTTGTGGAAAAACATACCGAGGTAGGCTCAAGAGTTTGGAGCTCACTGCTGATTGGTGGCTGCAAATATTTGCCTCTTGTCTTGGCTTACCGATTTGTTCAGATATCTCCCAGTAGTGCATTGTTGCTCTATCAATAAAGGATACCAAGAAAATGTAACAGATCTGATGATAGAGGTAAATTGGAAAGTTGTTTAAAAATGTATCCTCTATTTGAATAATAAAATAAATAGAGAGGGAGAGAGAAAAGAAAGAAAGAAAGAAAATACCTTGTAAAAAAAATAATAAAACTACTTAACCTATATCACTTCACTCCCAAAAGAAAAGCGCAATATCTGTGAAAGAAGTAAGAGTCCCAGATAGTGTAGTATCGTTTGTTACAAAAAATATTTATTGCCAATAAAGTTCCAGGTACTCACAATATAAGACACATGAAAATGCACATAAAGGTATCTTTAAGATCTCTGTTACGAGTCGTCATGTAGTTAACACATACTCACAGGAAGCAGGCAGTCGATGTATCTGGTCGGCGTGTGACGTCAGCACCCGACAACAGCTGATTCTGCTCCAGCAAGGTCCGTCCACATGGGCTCAAGGAATACTGCCTCAACGCATTTCTCGCCCTCCGCTGGGTGCTTTCTAAAGAGGATACATAACATCTTGCTATTCAGATAATTTATACCTTAGTCAATAGTGCTCCCTCTGGCTACCAAAATTATTACTACACCTAATATACAACAAGATTCAAATAAACAATACAAAAACCATGCAAAAAAAAAAAAACACTTTTGCTGATATGTTGGTGTGTTCACTTGAAACAAATTCAATTGATATACCTTAAAAATTGTTTAAAACAGTTAAAATAATTATGTATATCAACCACCTATATACAAACATAATAATTAACCTCATTGTCCCTACGCTATGAATCCAATAGGGGGTTAAAATAAGATAAATTAAAAATAAAATAAAATTGAGGTGAATATCCCTCCTTAAACACATAATAATCCCCTAATTATATATCATTTAATATAAACCCTGAGTGAATGTATCCAAATTATTCAAATCATAGGACATACTATAAAAAAGTAACTACACTAACCCAATATCATATAAAGATAAAAGCCAAATAACATTGTATTATTACCTATATATATAGTATATATATCAAAATAACATTAAATTTAAAAATTATGACCTATCTCATCTAGTAAAAAAGAAAAACCCACTTAATACTTGTTACTTCATATTACAAATGCAGCCACATCTAAATAAACATTCAGACCATTAGGCGTGAGAGTCTCCAATTTATGAATCCAAAAGGTCTCTCTACGCCTAAGGTCTAAAAGTCTATCACCACCTCTAGTGTTAGGCATTGCTATTTCATTATCCTTCACAGTCAAGCATTTGGGATCACATGCATGTTTCTGAGAGTAGTGAATGGGTACATTGTGTTTTAAAAGGTTTTTTTTTAATATTATAAATGTGTTCACTAAATCTTTTGGATAAGCACCTCTTCGTGCGACCAACGTACTTCAATCCACAGCTACACTCTAATAAATAAACAACATACATACTCTTACAAGTGATAAATTATTTCACTTGAAACTCTTCCCCTGTTGATGATCTAAAAATTGATCTCTCCTGATCAATACATTTACACATAGGGCACCTTGATTTGTGGCATCTATATGTGCCTCTTAAACTTAGAAAATTCCTATTTGTACTACCATTCAATCTAATAGGCTTAATCTCCTTTAGCTTACTGGGTGCAAGTAAATTCTAAATGTTGGTATTTTTTCTATATAACACATTTAGTTTTGCATATAAATCATTTTTTAACAAGGGGTCACCTTTCAGGATAGGCCAATATTTATGCAGTATTTTTTTAACACTGGTTATTCCTTCACCATATGTTGTGATAAATTTCACGGTCTGCCCTTCCCTATCTATCCGGCTCACTTCATCCATAATTTGATTAAGAAGTTCCCCAATATGTGATTTACATATCAATTTGTCCTTTAAAACTTCTGCTTCTTCATTATAATCACTTGCTTTAGAAAAATGTATTTTAATCCTTACAAATTTGCTTTTAGGTATATTTCTAACCCATTTCTTATAATAACCACTAGAGGCATGCAATAAACTGTTGCTAGCAACTGATTTCCTGTAGTTCTTTGTAAGAATTCTATTATCTTCTACAAATACCATCAGGTGAAGAAATAAAATTTATTGTTTTTGAATATTACCAACAAATTCCACATTAAAACTATTGGAATTTATTTATAAAATCAATAAAATTCAAAGCTTCTTTTTCAGAACCATTCCATATTATAAAGACATCATCAATACAACGTTTATAAAAAATCAAATTATGTTTAAAAGGACCATCATTCCAGATAAAATTGTCTTCACAGAGACTCATAAATAGATTGGCATACGAAGGGGCAAAATTCGTCTCCATCGCCGTGCCACATATCTGATGGTAAAAGTCCTATCCACACATAAAATAATTGTGTTCCAAAACATATTTAATACAACATTCTAAAAAAATTATTTGATGATCTGGAAAAATACCCCTTTTCTTTAAAAAATATAAACAGGCCTCAATTCCAAGAGAGTGTTGAATGACAGTGTATAATGAGGTAACATCACAAGTTATGAACCTCATCCCACTAACCCATTCAACACTTTTTATTTCTTGTATTAAAAGTACGCTGTCGCTAAGGTAAGATTTGAGTTGAATAACTAGAGGTTTCAAAAAATAATCAATGTAGCTCGATAAATTGTCTGTTAATGAATCAATACCCTAAACAAACGGTCTTCCCGGGGGATTGTGGACCAACTTATGAATTTTGGGCAAGTGATACATAACAGCCAACTTCGGGTGTTCATTATATAAAAAAACTATACTCATCTTTAGTTAAAATTGTACCCGTTAGGCCTACACTAAGAACACCTTGTAACTCTTGTAAAAATATTTTAGTGGGGCCACTCCTTAACTTCGTATAAGTGGTTGAATCATTTAGCAATCTCAATGCCTCAGCAATATAAACGTCTCAATCTTGAATAACTATACCGCCACCCTTGTCGGCTTGGCGGATAGTAATTTCTATATTATTCATTAACCGATTCAGAATACTTCTTTCAAATGTGGACAAATTATCTCTAAAATCTTCTTTTGCTGGTAATATATATAGCTCTTTTTCAACCAAATTCTTGAATGTCTTAATATATTCTCCCTGAGTATTAATTAAATAAAATGTAGATTCAGACCTTATATCTCTTATATCTGATAGTAGACTGAGTGTTTTCCTGAGCAAAGAATCTCTTTAGTGTTATATTTCTAATGAATCTCTGGAAGTCAATAAATACTTTTTAGGGGCAAAGGATAACTCTTTGCTTAATATTGGCATTCTTCCAATATCTAGAGTATAGGATGATAGATTATAGATTCTTACCTCATTCTTATCTCTCAGTACACCCTTGCGTTTTTGTAATTGTTTCCTCTTTCCTGCTCTGCATTCTCGCTTTGTCTGTACCCCCTTGTGATTGTGACCCCCTTCTAGTATTTGTGGCTTCCTCTCCACTCTCCAGTTCTGTCCTATTCTCTGATCTCTCTCCTCCCTCATCTCTGGATGTGGTTTCCACTTTACTTGTCTCCTCGGGGATCCTAAAAGAGTTGGTGCAGAGCTCCTATATTGTTCCTCATAGGTTGATGTTGAGTTTCTATAGTGTTCATTATGAACCTTAGGTCTTGCTCCCTCACTTTTCAAATCTCTCTCTCTGTCCTCTAATACTACATACCTATTTCTATGGGTATAATTTGAGGGAGGTCTATATTGCTTTTCATCTACTAGTCTGAATACATTCTTATATCCATCAGTATTTCTATTCTTAATATCAGTATTCTTTACATTTTTATCAATATCCTTAATGCCTTTATCTAACTTTTTTTGTTGAATATATACCGAATCCCTCATATTGGAAGTTAAAATATAATTAGAGTTGGAACTCTCATTATTATTATTCTGGTATTATTATGGTATATTTTCTTATTATTATTATTTTTCGGTCTCCAATTATACTTTTGTTCATTCTTGTAATCAATTTGATCTCTTCTCAGTTTATTAGATTTAGTAATACTCAATTCTTTGGTCAGTTTTTTAACACTTTTGACAATATTATCTTATAATTTCTTATATTCATCATTAGTCAAAAAGCTATTTACTTGTTGCTCTATTTTGTCAATTTCAATCTGTATTTTTTCAAGTCTACCCTCTCTATATTTAATTAATAGTTTTATTAGCTTAATGGAACAAGCATCTAGGGCTGCCTCTCATTAGGTCACAAATTCAACTTCATCCAGTGCAAAACCTGGCTTTTTTAATATTCTTAATCCCCAAGGAATAATATTGTGTTTAATATAATTTTCTAATAAAATTATATCCTGCCAGTCTTTTGCATCCTGGATCAATAATTTCTCATATTCCTTCAATATATCTTTGGGATTTTCATTACAAACACCATCCATAGTGCAATCCTCCAATAAGTCTAAGGATCTCCTCCTATTAAATATAAAACTGTCATTACTCATGATACACTGATAGAAATGCAGCCAATAAAAACAAAATCGAACTACACACACACTAAACCAAACAATAAGTGCAACTCTCACTCAGTGACCTTTTTTACTCACAATGTAAGAAATGATGGTATATATATATATATATATATATATATATATATATATATATTAGTATATAAGTTCATATACTAATAATGGTAAATATGTGCAAAATACAAAAAGGCAAAAATTGAAAATACAACAATTGAAAATACAGTAATTATGCATACACAGAAAAAGTCCTGATGGTAAATAGAGAGGCAGTCTTAGTGCTGATAGGTAAATTCCAGGTTGCTCCTTTAAATTCACAGATGCAGCTCCTTAACCTATATGTTTTGTTTTTGTGTACCTGGAATCATCCTGTTTTATATTCTAATTCTACTCCATTTGGCACAGTGGTATTGACTGGCATTAAGTAGAATCTCTTAATTTAAAAGGGAAATAAAAGTGCAAAACCAAAATGATCTAATATATTAAAAATGGTATCATTGCCTGCACAAGGAATTAAACACTTGTGGCTAGATTACGAGTTTTGCGTTATGAGCGGCTCGCTGCTAACTTGCAAGTTATTTCCACCGCTCACCTCCCTATAGCACTGCTATTACAGGTTTTCAAAAACCTGGCGTTAGCCGGCAATATAGCATCATTTAGCTCCATTGAGCTCCATACCGCACCCAAATACCAGCGCTGCTTTTGAGTTGGTTTTACGTGCTTGTGCACGATTTCCCCATAGACATCAATGGGGAGAGCCAGCTAAAAAAAAGCCTAACACCTGCAATAAAGGAGCGTAAAGCTCCGTAATGCAGCCCCATTGATTCCTATGGGGAAAGAAAATTTATGTTTACACCTAACACCCTAACATAAACCCTGAGTCTAAACACCCCTAATCTGCCACCCCCACCATCGCAGCAACCTACATTACACTTATTAACCCTTAATCTGCCGTCCCCCGACATCGCTGCCACCTACATCATACTTATTAACCCCAAATCTGCCGCCCCTAACATTGTCGCCACCTACCTACACTTATTAACCCCTAATTTGCCACCCCCAATGTCGTCGCTACCTACATTACACTTATTAACCCCTAATATTCCGCCCCCAACGTCGCCACCACTATACTAAAGTTATTAACCCCTAAACCTAACCCTTAGTCTACTCCTAACCTTAACACCCACTATCTTGAACATAATTAAAATAAATCTAAATAAAAATTACAATTAATACCTAAATAATTCCTATTTAAAACTAAATACTTACCTATAAAAATAAAACCTAAGCTAGCTACAATATAACTAATAGTTACATTGAAGCTATCTTAGCTTTTATTTTTATTTCACAGGCAAGTTTGTATTTATTTTAACTAGGTAGACTAGTTATTAAATAGTTATTAACTATTTACTAGCTACCTAGTTTTTATAAATACAAATTTACCTGTAAAATAAAACCTAACCTGTCTTACACTAACACCTAAACTTACACTACAATTAAATAAATTACATTAATTAAATACAATTAACTAAATTACAAAAAACAAACAAACACTAAATTAACACTAAATTGCCCCAAAGACCCAAAGAAATCAGCTCTTTTACCTGTAAAAAAAAATACAAACAACCCCCCAACAGTAAAACCCACCACCCACACAACCAAACCACCAAATAAAATACTATCTAAAAAAACTAAGCTCCCCATTGCCCTGAAAAGGGCATTTGGATGGACAATGTCCTTAAAAGGGCATTTAGCTCTTTTTCAGCCCAAACCCTAAGCTAAAAATAAAACCCCCCAATAAGGCCGGACATCCATCCTCAACAAAGCCGGGAGAAGTTTTCATCCAAGCGGGCAGAAGTCCTCAACAAAGCCGGAAGACAAGAAGTGGTCTCCCAGGTGGGCAGAAGTCTTCATCCAGACAGCATCTTCTATCTTCATCCTTCCGATGCGGAGCAGCTCCATCTTCAAGACATCCGGCGCGGAGCATCCTCTTCATGCGGTCCCAGCCATACACTGAAGGTTCCTTTAAATGACGCCATTCAAGATGGCGTCCCTTGAATTCCGATTGGCTGATAGAATTCAGAAAATCTGAATTAAAGGTGAAAAATTCCTATTGGCTGATGCAATCAGCCAATAGGATTGAGCTTCAATACTATTGGCTGCTCCAATCAGCCAATAGGATTGAGCTTGCATTCTATTGGCTGTTCTATTTATTTATTTATTTAATTGTAGTGTAAGGTTAGGTGTTAGTGTAACTCAGGTTAGGTTTTATTTTACAGGTAACTTTGTATTTATTTTAACTAGGTAGTTAGTAAATAGTTAATAACTATTTACTAGCTAATCTACCTAGTTAAAATAAATACAAACTTGCCTGTAAAATAAAAATAAAACCTAAGATAGCTACAATGTAACTATTAGTTATATTGTAGCTAGCTTAGGGTTTATTTTATAGGTAAGTATTTATTTTTAAATAGGAATTATTAAGTTAATAATAGTATTTTTTATTAAGATTTATGTTAATTATATTAAAGTTAGTGGGTGTTAGGGTTACACTTAGGGTTATGTTTAGGGGTTAATAACTTTAGTATAGTGGCAGCGATTTTGGGGGCAGCAGATTAGGGGTTATTACAGTAATGAAGGTTGCTGCGATGTTAGGGACAGCAGATTAGGGGTTAATAATATTTAACTAGTGTTTACTATGCTGGGGTGCGGCAGTTTAGGGGTTAATATGTTTATTATAGTGGCGGCTTTGTCCGGTGCAGAAGATTAGGGGTTAATAATTTTAGTTTAGTGTTTGCGATGCGGGAGGGCCTCGGTTTAGGGGTTAATAGGTTTATATATATATATATATATATATATATATATATATACATATATATATATATATATATATATATATAGTTTATGGGAGTTATTGTACTTTTTAGCACTTTAGTTATGAGTTTTATGTTATGGCTTTGTAACATAAAACCTATAACTACTGACTTTCAGTTTACGGTATGGATATTTTAAATATAGGCTGTACCGCTCACTTTTTGGCCGGAGAGGCAAACTCGTAATACCGGCGCTATGGAAGTCCCATTGAAAAAGGACTTTTTGAAAGCTGTGGTAGTTACGTTGCGTTATGGCAAAAAAAGTGTGCGGTACAGATATATTTGCAAAACTCGTGGTAGTGAAAAAGCAACGTTATGAAGCTTTTTCACTCACAACGCAAAACTCGTAATCTAGCCGATAGTTAAAATCAGATCCAGAATAGCAATAGAATCTACTGGCACCTAGCTGTACATTTCTGGTAAGCCAATTAAAGGAGGCAAAGGGCATCAAGAGAACAAAATAAATTTATCAAATAAAGTAAATTGAAAGTCTCTTAAAATTGTAAGTTCTGTTTATGAATCTCGAAAAATTACTTTTTAACTATCATGTCTCTTTAAATGTCAAAATAACATATGTGTTCCATACACATAATAAATTCTGCATCGATACCAGGCATTATATCCAACACTATATTTATATTTATATTTTCTATAATATGCTGTTCAATAAATAAATATTCTTTCTAGTAATTCTGAATGACATAGTTGCAAATTATTTCTATCGATGCAGAAAAGGCATTCGATTCAATTATCCATGAGCATATATATTCTTCACTCAAACACTTTGGTATCAAGGGTAAATTTACTGACTTTATAATGAATCTCTACACCTTATATGCTACAAAATTGGTAATTAATAATAATCTCTCCCCACCTATCCCCATAGGTAGAGGGACGCGTCAGGGCTGCCCTCTCTCCCCGCTTCTCTTTAATATTGCCATCGAACCCTTGGCAATTAAACTAAGACAATCTCTTGATGGTATTAGAATTCGTAAGCATGAAATTAAAATTGGGCTTTATGCAGACGATCTGCTCGTCTACATGACAAATACCAAATTAAATATCCCAAAACTTTTCCGTATAATTGACCATTTTGGTTCCTTTTCAGGATACAAAGTTAATTACACGAAATCTGAAATATTTTGGCTCAGAAATGCTGAGAACTCAGTAACAAATATACCACTATGACAGGTTACAGACTCCTTTAAATATTTAGGGATTCATATCCCACTTAACACCAAGGATCTCTACAAACTTAATATCCCCCCAGTCTTGAAAGTAATTAAAGAAAAACTTAAGAACTGGCATAATTTGCCAATATCATTATCTGGCCGAATAGCCTTATTTAAAATGGCCCTTCTTCCGAAACTACTTTATAGTCTTCAAAATACATCTATATTACTGCTAGGGAAAGATATTCGATCAATTAACACCGCACTTATAGAATTCCTATGGCAAGGGAAAAGAGCAAAAATATCCTTGAGGAAACTATCAGTACCAAGAGAATCCGGGGGACTGGCCCTCCCTGACATATGGCTATATAACCTTTCCTTTCTTGCACGTATAGTTACAGACTATGTAACAACTACATTCTAAACAACAAATTTGAATCCAATGTCTGTTATCCATATTGTTTATCTGCATTGATTCATCTTGACTTAAAAGAAATCCCGACAGAAATCAAAAAACTTAAAACAATTTACAACCCGCTTAAAGCCTGGCAAAAAATAACAAAGCTTCTTGCAATAAATAGTAAAGCCTCTTCAAATCTGCAGATATTAGGAAATCCTAAATTTCAGGCAGGCATTCTTTCTGGTGTCTTTACGAGATGGCATTATTCTGGTTTGACCAATGTCTATCAAATAATAGACAAAGAAAGACATTGTATTAAATCAGTTCAAGAATTAAATACAGAATTTGGCTTGCCAAACAAAGATTTTTTTGCATATCTCCAACTTTGCTCTTGAATTAGTTAAAGAAAAAGGCTGGAATTGGAATATAGGCAAACTTGAAGATTGGTTATTATTAACCAGAAATGGCCGTATGTCTATTACACCATGTTACTATTTCTTAGGTACAAATAAAGGCGCACCTGTTCTAACGCAATTGACTGCAAACTGGAATATACTAACTGCTTCAAGCAATATAGAAGTAAGAACCCTCCAACTTTCACTTAAAAAGATCACCCAAAATATACTCTCGGCTACATGGAGAGAAGCCTATGTTAAATTCCTTCATAGGGCATATTTTACCCCTGAGAAAGGCTACAAATGTGCCAACTTAAGCTTTAATAAATGTCCCAAATGCTCACATTTTGCAGCTAACTTCCTGCATATGATATGGCACTGCCCAAAAGTCAGGACCCTATGGCTTAAAATAGAATATTGGCTAAAAAATGTACTAAAAATAACCCCTCTTTCTCTAACATTATTTCAGATAGTGTTTGGCCGGTAAACAAAACAATGAAAAGGTTGTAATTTCTACCATACTAGCCACAAGATATCTAATTTGCAAAAAATGGAAGACCCGGTCAATCCCCTCTCTTTCTGAAGTGAAAAACTGTTTAAAAAAACAGTGCATTTTAGAACAAAGGGACACAAATATTGATAATGAACAAGATGTTAAAAGATTTTTCGATAACTGGGCAATCTTTTTAAAAATATTCTCTCCTACAGAAATAAATCATATAATTTTTCCCTTTCAAAACACAGAAATAGTCCTGCTAGGGAACTGGTAGATAAGATTTTTTTTTTTTTTCAAGAGTAAATAATAATTTTTTCCTTTTTTTTTCTTTTTTTTTTTCTTCTTTTTTAACACACGTGGGGGGGGGGGGGCTAGAGAAATGGGGTGGGATTGGAAAAATAAACAAAACCCCAAGACGTTTTTCATAGATTATCACATAAGATATAACAACATCATGAATGGTAATTAATTTATCTTCTAATACTGAGACTAAATAGATTAGACACAGAATTATTTAAACGAATGCAAGGTCACTTTTTTATTCTATGACTTCATAGTTTCTGTATTTTTTGTTCCTACTTCTTTGTTTGATCTAAATGAACAATAATTGTATTATTTCTGACCTACATTAACTATATTGTGGTTCTAGATATTTCTAAGGATAAAGAAATATGAAGTATAATTAATATATCTTCAAATTTACATGCTATGTAAAAATTATTTTAATTATGTTTAAATTTAGCATGCTCATATTGATATATTGTGTTTCAATGGCCTTGTATCTCATTATTTATCTTTGTTTTCTGTACAAGATAGTAAATGTATGATATTTGATTTATGTAAATTGTTTTGGTTTATAAATAAAAAAAAAAAAAATTGTAAGTTCTGTTTATGAATCTCGAAAAATTACTTTTTAACTATCATGTCTCTTTAAATGTCAAAATAACATATGTGTTCCATACACATAATACATTCTGCATCGATACCAGGCATTATATCCAACACTATATTTATATTTATATTTTCTATAATATGCTGTTCAATAAATAAATATTCTTTCTAGTAATTCTGAATGACATAGTTGCGAATTGTGGAATAACACAATGCTCTAGTAATCAATATACAAACATTAACAGGTCATAAATGTTTCACACAAACCAGCATGTTTACAAAATGTTACACCAAATTTTATATCAACAGAACACAATGAGCCCCTTTTATCGTAGGTCAGAGGGACCCTTGTCTGCGCAGCATTGTGGTGAGTTGCTTGTGCAGCCAATTGCGTGAGAGCAGGTTTTTTCAATCATTTCAATCAAATTTGATCTTAAAGGGACACAAAATCCACATTTTTTCTTTCATGATTTAGAAAGTGCATGTATTTTTAAACAACAATGTACTTTTATCATCTAATTTGCTTCATTCTCTTGATATCCGTTGTTGAAAAACATATCTAAATAGGCTCAGTAACTGCTGATTGGTGACTGCCCATAGTTGCTTCATGTGATTGGCTCACCCATGTGCATTGTTATTTCTTCAACAAAGATATCTAAAGAATTAATCAAATCAGATAATAAAAGTAAATTGGAATGTTTAAATTTGTATTCTCTATCTGAATCATGAAAAAAAAATAGGTTTCATGTCCCTTTAAGATTGCATCAACTAAACTAGCGTTTCACGCTTTGCCCTCGAAGCTGCATTTACAGCTTCATACATGGGACCCTATATGCCATATAAATACAAATCCCCAAATCCGGAATTCCAAAATCCATTTATTTTGAAATCCACACTTTTTAAACTAATATTTAATACTAGTCCTAAAGCCTGTGTACACGGGCCATTTTTTGCAGTACAGCGGTCCCACCTCTTGCTCGCTCTCTATCCCCCCTCTCTTTTGCTCTCTCTTTCTCCCCTCTATTTTGCTCTCTCTTTCTCCCCTCTCTTTTGCTCTCTCTCTCTCCCCTCTCTTTTACTCTCTCTCACCCCCTCTCTTTTACTCTCTCTCTCTCCCCCTCTCTTTTGCTCTCTCTCTCCCCCCTCTCTTTTGCTCTCTCTCTCTCCCCTCTCTTTTGCTCTCTCTCTCCCCTCTCTTTTTCTCTCTCTCTCCTCCCTCTCTTTTGCTCTCTCTCCCCCTCTTTAGCTGTCTCTCTCCCTCACTTTTTCTCTCTCTCTTCCCCCTCTCGTTTGCTCTCTCTCCTCTTGTTTGCTCTCTCTCTCCTTTTGTTTGCTCTCTCTCTCCTCTGTTTTGCTGTCTCTCTCCCTCTCATTTGCTCTCTCTCCCCTTCTCTTTTGCACTCTCTCCCCCTCTCTTTTGTGCTCTCTCCCCCTCTCTTTTGCGCTCTCTCCCCCTCTCTTTTGTGCTCTCTCCCCCCTCTCTTTTGCGCTCTCTCCTCATCTCTTTTGCGATCTCTCCCCCCTCTCTTTTGTGCTCTCTCCCCCTCTCTTTTGTGCTCTCTCCCCCCTCTTTTGAGCTCTCTCCCCCTCTCTCTTACGCTCTCTCCCCTCTCTTTTGCACTCTCTCCCCCCTCTCTTTTGTGCACTCTCCCCCTCTCTTTTGCGCTCTCTCCCCCTCTCTTTTGCGCTCTCTCCCCCCTCTCTTTTGTGCACTCTCCCTTCCTTTCTTTTGTGCAGTCTCCCTCTCTCTTTTGTGCACTCTCCCCCTCTCTTTTGTGCTCTCTCCCCCCTCTCATTTGCTGTCTCTCTCTCCCCCTCTCTTTTGCTGTCTCTCTCTCCCCCTCTCTTTTGCTGTCTTTCTCCCCCCTCTCTTTTGCTGTCTCTCTCCCCCTCTCTTTTGTGCTATCTCTCCCCTCTCTTTTGCTGTCTCTCTCCCCCTCTCTTTTGCTGTCTCTCTCCCCCCTCTCTTTTGCTGTCTCACTCCCCCTCTCTTTTGCTGTCTCTCTCCCCCTCTCTTTTGCTGTCTCTCTCCCTCCTCTCTTTTGCTGCCTCTCTCCCTCCTCTATTTTGCTGTCTCTCTCTCCCCTCTCTTTTGCTGTCTCTCTCCCCCCTCTCTTTTGCTATCTCTCTCCCCCCTCTCTTTTGCTGTCTCTCTCCCCCTCTCTTTTGCTGTCTCTCTCCCCCCTCTCATTTGCTGTCTCTCTCTCCCCCCTCTCTTTTGCTGTCTCTCTCTCCCCCCTCTCTTTTGCTGTCTTTCTCCCCCCTCTCTTTTGCTGTCTCTCTCCCCCCCTCTCTTTTGTGCTATCTCCCTCCTCTCTTTTGCTGTCTCTCTCTCCCCTCTCTTTTGCTGTCTCTCTCCCCCCTCTCTTTTGCTGTCTCTCTCCCCCTCTCTTTTGCTGTCTCTCTCCCCCCTCTCTTTTGCTGTCTTTCTCCCCCCTCTCTTTTGCTACTCTCTCCCCCTCTCTCTTTTGCTGTCTCTCTCTCTCCCTTTCTCTATCCCCCCTCTTCTGCTCTCTCTATCCACCCTCTTCTGCTCTCTCTCTTTCCCCCCTCTTTAGAGCTCTCTGTCTCTCGGCAGCCGGCCCGTCATCTGGCCCTGCCCCCGCATCAAGCCCGGCCCCGCCCACAGCATGGCCGACCACGCCCACGTCACAACCGTCCAGTCACGCCCATGTCGCACACGCCCGGCTACGCCCACTCAACCACACAACTCTAGGTCAGTTGGAAGGTCAGATATGTTTGTCCTTGCGCGCAGTCTCTACTGCGCATGACAGCTTCGGACAAACACACTTGTTTGTTTTGTGTTTTGTTCTAAAATGCACATTCTATTCTATATGTATTAAAACAAAACTGCCTATACAAAAGTGTTAACAATTATATAAAACTACCTTTAGGTTGCATGAGTAGGCTGTATTATGACATGTAAATGTAAATATTACATCAATGATATAAGATATTGATATTTACACTTGGTTCCATCCCATCTCCAAACAATTCCGAAATCCAAACTTTTACAAGTTCCAAGCTGTTTTTATAAAGGGTTTTCTAACTGTAATGGATATAAAAATGATGCACCTCCAATGAGAATTTAAGCTTATACGTTTTGCTTCTTCTTTAGTATCTTTTCTATGTACAAACATTTGCAAATTGAGATGGCCAATAAATTTAACAATGGCCAAATGGACAAAGGCAAACCTGTCAACCCGACATTACGCCCAGTGGGGTATTTAACATTGCACAGTGGCTGCTTGAGAAAAGCTTACCCTGTTCGCGCACAGACAATCTCGTGCGAGCAGGGGCTGTCAATCATATTGGTTGTATTTTTTTGGGGTAATTTTAATCTACCAGCTCAGAGTTGGCGTTTATGTTAGAAAGCAGCGGTCTTATGACTGCGAGCCTGCACAGAAGGCCCCCCCAAAGCTACATTTGCAGCTTGATAAATTAAGCCCAATGGTTCTAATGAAGAACTAGGATTCCTAGGAAAGTCACAATAGATATCTAATAGCACTAATTAATAGCATGTATACAAACATTTTTGTAATTAGCATTGACTTGCAAAAATATTTTTTAGCAAAATATTTCACAGGTTTAACTTATCCGAAGAACTGGAGACCTTATAGAAGTCTCCTATCTGGAATGTGAATTTGTTAATCTAATTACCCAATGACAACTGAATGATTTTCTTTGGCAAAAGGAGGAAACCGCTATGAAGAAGAAGATATTAGAGAATCTGTTGAGCTGGTCAGAAAAGGTAGATAATAGAAGTTTATTTAAGACAATAAGGAAATCATTAACAATCATTTATTTTTTATTTATTTATTCCGGATTTTTTTTTTATAATTTTGGCTTTTGGAGATTAAGATTCAAGTGAGTGCTTAGATTTTAGAGGGTATAACATCTAGAGACATTGCCAATGGTGTGTGTGGGGGTGGGGGGTTAGATTTGGTTTGAGTATTTACAAATCAATCTGCAGTGAATCAATAGGGTTTATGGTTTGTTGTTGAGGGGGTGTTTGCAGTGAACGATTGTGTGGGGGGTGTTTAAGGCTTCTTTGGGAGATCTCTTGGGTTTCAGAGTGGTTAATTGTTACAGTTAGGATTAATTGCTTTGGAAAACTCTGTGTTTAAGGTTAATTGCAGTTTGAAAAACTGAGACAGTGGTGGTGAGGGTTAAATGCAATTCTTTAGACTGGGTCAGTGGTGGTAAGAGTAAACTGAAATGAAGGTACATCATGGTTTCAGTGGAGGAGTTAAATCAATGCAGTGTGTACATTTATTATCTTCCACAAATCTTCCATTAATAAATATGTATTTGTTTGTTTGTTTTTATTGACTAATTAAAATTCTTTGAAGTTTAAAATCAAACATTACATTTTATTTATGAAAAAATGCAATACATTCTTATAACCATTGTGGTGCTTTGATGTTACCCATAATAACAGATCAATAATAATGATTTGATTTTTGTTTTTTTAAAGAAACCCAAAAAACAAAACAATTAGTATTTATTTTTATATAGTCATGGTGCTGTGTTAATTGCATAGTAATTTACTCATTTTAAATTGCTTAAAAATGTTTTGCAATTATTTTGGAGGCACTGAAATTTGGGCTGTAATTATTCTTTCTACCGTACACTTGTTTTTTAGTTGTGTTGATGATTCGCCTGCAGAATTTTTATCCTTAACTGCTTGCAAATAACAGTTTTTATACTACATTGTCATTTTTTCCATAATGATGGTAGAGCTGTAGCTGTTATTTTTATTTTTTTATATTTTTTTGTTGCAGCCCGTACTTAAACTTAATCCATACACATGTAAATTTTAATACCATCAGTGAGGAAGTAAAAAACGTATGTCAATAAAAGCCCCCTCTGTGAACAGTGCATTATGTATTTCTGTTCTCTTTCTCTTCACAGCATGACTGTGAACAGGGAGAATAAATAAGCATCTAGGAGTCTGGTACATGTTCTGCCTGTATTATATACTTCTAGCTTGATTGGGAAGGAAACAAACTGAGACTTTGAGAAACTGCTGTGCTACTTGTGGCTACGCAGCTGGGAATGTGTATCTCAGGCAAGCATTGGAATACCAATGAAGGCATGAAGTGTACAACCTAAAGCAGATTTACTAACATTCTCTATTCATCATTCTTACATTTTTGTGGATGCTTGTTTAGCTAAGGCATGAATGAATAAGTAAATAAATAAATACATAAATAAATAAGTAAAACTGTAAATCGGGATGGGTTAATGTTTGTATATTTACAAGACAATGGTCTAATGAATACTCTCTTTAAAAGTAATATTGAATGTTAGGTTCAAATATTCAAACATACATTCACTTGTAGGGTATGAAGATTTATACCCAGTAGTAATCCCATGAAGTCTACAAAATGTAAATTGGTTATTAGGCACTTAGACATTGAATATATGGAAAGTCAACAATGGATTTTAAAATAATTAAAACAAAAAGATTTTAAAGTATTTTCCGAGCATTAGACATCCACTTAGAGTGGAAAAAACTGCAAACATTTGCAATTTTAACTGGATATAAATGTGCAAAACTAAATGCTCTTATGTGGATGAACATTTTATTATGGCACGTTTTGTTGCATACAACACATAGGCCCCAATGTATTAAGTCTTTATCGTATGAGCAAGCCTACAGCCAAACCGCTGCTTCCTAAAAAGTACGCCAGCTATTAGCTGGTGGATTAAATCACCCGGTACGTTTGCCTGTACTGTGAGATCTGTAGGGGGTAAATATTTAGATTATTAAGTTTGGATTTGAAAAACAGTTTCATACACACCCATGTTCAGCCCAATTAAACTTTGTATTTTGTACTTATATGTACAAATTTCTATCGGCTAGATTTAGAGTTTTGTCGGTAACGACCCGCGTAGCTAACGCTGGCTTTTTTCTGGCCGCACCTTTTAAATAACTCTGGTATTGAGAGTTCACAGAATGGCTGCGTTAGGCTCCAAAAAAGGAGCGTAGAGCATATTTAACGCAACTTCAACTCTCGATACCAGAGTTGCTTACGGACGCGGCCAGCTTCAAAAACGTGCTCGTGCACGATTCCCCCATAGAAAACAATGGGGCTGTTTGAGCTGAAAAAAAAACCTAACACCTGCAAAAAAGCCGCATTCCGCTCCTAAAGCAGCCCCATTGTTTGCTATGGGGAAACACTTCCTACGTCTACACCTAACACCCTAACATGTACCCCGAGTCTAAACACCCCTAACCTTACACTTATTAAACCCTAATCTGCCGCCCCCGCTATCGCTGACCCCTGCATATTTTTTTAACCCCTAATCTGCCGCTTTGTAAACCGCCGCTACTTACATTATCCCTATGTACCCCTAATCTGTTGCCCCTAACACCGCTGACCCCTATATTATATTTATTAACCCCTAATCTGCCCCCCACAACGTCGCCTCCACCTGCCTACACTTATTAACCCCTAATCTGCCGACCAGACCGCACCGCTATTATAATAAAGTTATTAACCCCTAATCCGCCTCACTCCCGCCTCAATAACCCTATAATAAATAGTATTAACCCCTAATCTGCCCTCCCTAACATCGCCGACACCTAACGTCAAACATTAACCCCTAATCTGCCGACTGGAGCTCACCGCTATTCTAATAAATGTATTAACCCCTAAAGCTAAGTCTAACCCTAACACTAACACCCCCTAAATTAAATATAATTTAAATCTAACGAAATAAATTGACTCTTATTAAATAAATTATTCCTATTTAAAGCTAAATACTTACCTGTAAAATAAATCCTAATATAGCTACAATATAAATTATAATTATATTATAGCTATTTTAGGATTTATATTTATTTTACAGGTAACTTTGTATTTGTTTTAACCAGGTACAATAGCTATTAAATAGTTAAGAACTATTTAATAGCTAAAATAGTTAAAATAATTACAAAATTACCTGTAAAATAAATCCTAACCTAAGTTACAATTAAACCTAACACTACACTATCAATAAATTGATTAAATAAAATACCAACAATTACCTAAAATTAAACCTAACACTACACTATCAATAAATTATTTAAATAAAATATCTACAAATAAATACAATGAAATAAACTAACTAAAGTACAAAAAATAAAAAAGAACTAAGTTACAAAAAATAAAAAAATATTTACAAACATTAGAAAAATATTACAACAATTTTAAACTAATTACACCTACTCTAAGCCCCCTAATACAGGGAGTGCAGAATTTTTAGGCAAATGAGTATTTTGACCACATCATCCTCTTTATGCATGTTGTCTTACTCCAAGCTGCATAGGCTCGAAAGCCTACTACCAATTAAGCATATTAGGTGATGTGCATCTCTGTAATGAGAAGGGGTGTGGTCTAATGACATCAACACCCTATATCAGGTGTGCATAATTATTAGGCAACTTCCTTTCCTTTGGCAAAATGGGTCAAAAGAAGGACTTGACAGGCTCAGAAAAGTCAAAAATAGTGAGATATCTTGCAGAGGGATGCAGCACTCTTAAAATTGCAAAGCTTCTGAAGTGTGATCATCGAACAATCAAGCGTTTCATTCAAAATAGTCAACAGGGTCGCAAGAAGCGTGTGGAAAAACCAAGGCGCAAAATAACTGCCCATGAACTGAGAAAAGTCAAGCGTGCAGCTGCCAAGATGCCACTTGCCACCAGTTTGGCCATATTTCAGAGCTGCAACATCACTGGAGTGCCCAAAAGCACAAGGTGTGCAATACTCAGAGACATGGCCAAGGTAAGAAAGGCTGAAAGACGACCACCACTGAACAAGACACACAAGCTGAAACTTCAAGACTGGGACAAGAAATATCTCAAGACTGATTTTTCTAAGGTTTTATGGACTGATGAAATGAGAGTGAGTCTTGATGGGCCAGATGGATGGGCCTGTGGCTGGATTGGTAAAGGGCAGAGAGCTCCAGTCTGACTCAGACGCCAGCAAGGTGGAGGTGGAGTACTGGTTTGGGCTGGTATCATTAAAGATGAGCTTGTGGGGCCTTTTCGGGTTGAGGATGGAGTCAAGCTCAACTCCCAGTCCTACTGCCAGTTTCTGGAAGACACCTTCTTCAAGCAGTGGTACAGGAAGAAGTCTTCATCCTTTAAGAAAAACATGATTTTCATGCAGGACAATGCTCCATCACACGCGTCCAAGTACTCCACAGCGTGGCTGGCAAGAAAGGGTATAAAAGAAGAAAATCTAATGACATGGCCTCCTTGTTCACCTGATCTGAACCCCATTGAGAACCTGTGGTCCATCATCAAATGTGAGATTTACAAGGAGGGAAAACAGTACATCTCTCTGAACAGTGTCTGGGAGGCTGTGGTTGCTGCTGCATGCAATGTTGATGGTGAACAGATCAAAACACTGACAGAATCCATGGATGGCAGGCTTTTGAGTGTCCTTGCAAAGAAAGGTGGCTATATTGGTCACTGATTTGTTTTTGTTTTGTTTTTGAATGTCAGAAATGTATATTTGTGAATGTTGAGATGTTATATTGGTTTCACTGGTAAAAATAAATAATTGAAATGGGTATATATTTGTTTTTTGTTAAGTTGCCTAATAATTATGCACAGTAATAGTCACCTGCACACACAGATATTCCCCTAAAATAGCAATAACTAAAAACAAACTAAAAACTACTTCCAAAACTCTTCAGCTTTGATATTAATGAGTTTTTTGGGTTCATTGAGAACATGGTTGTTGTTCAATAATAAAATTAATCCTCAAAAATACAACTTGCCTAATAATTCTGCACTCCCTGTAAAATAACAAAGCCCCCCAAAATAAAAAATGCCCTACCCTATTCTAAATTAAAAAAGTTCAAAGCTCTTTTACCTTACCAGCCCTGAACAGGGCCCTTTGCGGGGCATGCCCCAAGAAATTCAGCTCTTTTGCCTGTAAAAAAAACACATACAATACCCCCCCCCCCCAACATTACAACCCACCACCCACATACCCAGCAATAACTAAAAACAAACTAAAAACTACTTCCAAAACTCTTCAGCTTTGATATTAATGAGTTTTTTGGGTTCATTGAGAACATGGTTGTTGTTCAATAATAAAATTAATCCTCAAAAATACAACTTGCCTAATAATTCTGCACTCCCTGTAAAATAACAAAGCCCCCCAAAATAAAAAATGCCCTACCCTATTTTAAATTAAAAAAGTTCAAAGCTCTTTTACCTTACCAGCCCTGAACAGGGCCCTTTGCGGGGCATGCCCCAAGAAATTCAGCTCTTTTGCCTGTAAAAAAAACACATACAATACCCCCCCCCAACATTACAACCCACCACCCACATACCCCTAATCTAACCCAAACCCCCCTTAAATAAACCTAAGCCCCTGAAGATCTTCCTACCTTATCTTCACCCTGCCAGGTTCACCGATCCGTCCTCGGAAGTCTTGATCCAAGCCTCGGAAGTGTTGATCCAAGCCCAAGCGGGGGGCTGAAGAGTGACGTCCATCCTCGGGCTGAAGTCTGGATCCAAGCGGCGAATGAAGAAATCCATCCTCGGGCTGAAGTCAGAAGTCCATCATCTGGATGAAGTCTTCTATCAAGCCGCATCTTCAATCTTCTTTCTTCAGGAGCAGAGTGGAACCATCTTCTTCCAAGCCGACGCGGAACATCCTCTTCAACCGACGACTAGACGACGAATGACGGTTCCTTTAAATGACGTCATCCAAGATTGAACTTGATTCTGATTGGCTGATTCCATCAGCCAATCAGAATATTCCCACCTTAATTCCGATTGGCTGATAGAATCCTATCAGCCAATCGGAATTCGAGAGACACCATCTTGGAACCGTCATTCGTCGTCTAGTCGTCGGTTGAAGAGGATGTTCCTCATCGGCTTGGAAGAAGATGGTTCCGCTCCAGAAGAAAGAAGATTGAAGATGCGGCTTGATAGAATACTTCATCCAGATAATAGACTTCCGACTTCAGCCCGAGGATGGATTTCTTCAGTCGCCGCTTGGATCCAGACTTAAGCCCGAGGATGGACGTCACTCTTCAGCCCCCCGCTTGGGCTTGGATCAACACTTCCGAGGCTTGGATCAAGACTTCCGAGGATGGATCGGTGAACCTGGCAGGGTGAAGATAAGGTAGGAAGATCTTCAGGGGCTTAGTGTTAGGTTTATTTAAGGGGGGTTTGGGTTAGATTAGGGGTATGTGGGTGGTGGGTTGTAATGTTGGGGGGGGGTATTGTATGTGTTTTTTTTATAGGCAAAAGAGCTGAATTTCTTTGGGCATGCCCCGCAAAGGGCCCTGTTCAGGGCTGGTAAGGTAAAAGAGCTTTGAACTTTTTTAATTTAGAATATTAAGAATTTTTTATTTTGGGGGGCTTTGTTATTTTATTAGGGGGCTTAGAGTAGGTGTAATTAGTTTAAAATTGTTGTAATATTTTTCTAATGTTTGGAAATATTTTTTTATTTTTTGTAACTTAGTTCTTTTTTATTTTTTGTACTTTAGTTAGTTTATTTCATTGTAGTTATTTGTAGATATTTTATTTAAATAATTTATTGATAGTGTAGTGTTAAGTTTAATTGTAGATAATTGTAGGTAGTTTATTTAATTAATGTATTTATAGTGTAGTGTTAGGTTTAATTGTAACTTAGGTTAGGATTTATTTTACAGGTAATTTTGTAATTATTTTAACTATTTTAGCTATTAAATATTTCTTAACTATTTAATAGCTATTGTACCTGGTTAAAATAAATACAAAGTTGCCTGTAAAATAAATATTAATCCTAAAATAGCTATAATATAATTATAATTTATGTTGTAGCTATATTAGGGTTTATTTTACAGGTAAGTATTTAGCTTTAAATAGGAATAATTTATTTAATAAGAGTTAATTTATTTCGTTAGAATAAAATTATATTTAATTTAGGGGGGTGTTAGGGTTAGGGTTAAAATTAGCTTTAGGGGTTAAAAAATTTATTAGAGTAGCAGTGAGCTCCGATCGGCAGATTAGGGGTTAATACTTGAAGTTAGGTGTCGGTGATGTTAGGGAGGGCAGATTAGGGGTTAATGCTATTTATTATAGGGTTATTGAGGCGGGAGTGAGGCGGATTAGGGGTTAATAACTTTATTATAGTAGCAGTGAGATCCGCTCGGCAGATTAGGGCTTAATAAGTGTAGGCAGGTGGAGGCGACGTTGAGGGGGGCAGGTTAGGGGTTAATAAATATAATATAGGGGTCGGCGGTGTTAGGGGCAGCAGATTAGGGGTACATAGCTATAATGTAGCTGGCGGCGGCATGCGGACGGCAGATTAAGGATTAATAAGTGTAGGTAGCTGGCGGTGACGTTGTGGGGAGCAGATTAGGGGTTAATAAATATAATATAGGGGTCGGCGGTGTTAGGGGCAGCAGATTAGGGGTACATAAGGATAACGTAGGTGGTGGTCGGCAGATTAGGGGTTAAAAAATTTTAATCAAGTGTCTGCGATGTGGGGGGGCCTCGGTTTAGGGGTACATAGGTAGTTTATGGGTGTTTGTGTATTTAGAGCACAGTAGTTAAGAGCTTTATGAACCGGCGTTAGCCCAGAAAGCTCTTAACTACTGACTTTTTTCTGCGGCTGGAGTTTTGTCGTTAGAATTCTAACGCTCACTTCAGCCACGACTCTAAATTCCGGAGTTAGAAAGATCCCATTGAAAAGATAGCATACGCAATTGACGTAAGGGGATCTGCGGTATGGAAAAGTCGTGGCTGAAAAGTGAGCGTTAGACCCTTTCCTGACTGACTCCAAATACCGGCGGTAGCCTAAAACCAGCGTTAGGAGCCTCTAACGCTGGTTTTCACGGCTACCGCCAAACTCTAAATCTAGGCCTATGTGTTTTGTACACATCCAGTGTAATTATGATTCATGCAGTGTATATTTAATACGATTTATTCTTGTGTAGTTTTCTTTGGGTTTTTTATGAATACAAGTATTGGATATATTAACGTTATAAAAGACAGTTGCATCACAATTATAGAATCACATAACTGCATGCCGGTTTTGCAATAAAACAATTGTAAAAATATTTTTATTGAGGTTAGAAAATATGCAAATAAATGCAAGGTTACAATCAAATTTGAAACATGAGCTCATGGGAGTGTTTTTCCAGTACAGTCATTATAATCAATCTGGAATACAGAAGCTGAAACATGTGGTCTAGAGAGTGAAGGTATAGAATTTAACAAAACACCTTGTGCATAATATATCATAAAAGGTGGATAAAATGGAACTCTTCCGGTCATAAACACATCAATTTGTGAAGAGGTATCAGATATACTCAGCATCAAACCTCTTTTACAGAAAAGACTGTGACTATTTCCCGGTGTATTGAACGGCCACTCTCAGGCCCTGGCAAATAAATGGGAACAATAATGTCAAATTTATAGGGATAAGGGATATATTTATAAAGAAACATTGGCAAAATATAATGTGATATGTGCCAGTTGTAGGTGATGTGTGGGTTTAGAGATAGATCATTTGTAGATATAAGAGGAAGTTTATGAAAGAATCGTTAGTTTATCCAAGCACCTAAGGGATAGTTTATGGTTAGCTACCTCTGTGATAAAATGATCCTTTCAGGTGATTATTTGGGGGAGTGGTCTTTAGAATATATTTTCCTATGTTTGCAAGGTAAACGATATGGGGGGGGGGGCAGAGGTAATACTACATTTCAAGGGGTGTAGCTAAATATTCATGTAAGAGAAATCCTGATCATATATATTTCAGTAAAATAAGATTCCCTGAAAACATATGGAAGCCTCTGTTGGACCTCCCCGAGTAAAAATCAGACACAATAGGGAATTTTAGGGGAAACATAATATAAAGAGCAAATAAAGGGCCATTATTGGACCCAAAGTGCAGTACATATTTATTAATTTACTAGGCAGCTATTATGTGTCAGTAGGCGAGCTTAAACCTTATGGCTATACTTCTTAAAATATGTAGAGCATTACCAACTATTAATTGTCCCATATAGAGGTTGTAGTCTCATCTGGAGTTACAAATTACCTGCAGAAGGGCTATAAGAGCAATGGTAATGGCCAATATGTAAAGATGTATTTTAGAGTAAGTAGAAATTAAAACATTATAGGGATTCTTCTCTAAAATTAAATTTTTGATCTAGACTGCTCTATCTCGGCCGCTGATGGCACAGCAAGACTACAATTACTTGTAGGAATCTCTGCATAAATATAATAGCCCCATCAGACACGCCAAATGCGTATAAATATACTACCTTCAGTGACATGTATATAGATGTGTTATATTTCGCCATGTAGGATATATGAGCTAATATAATCTTAATATCATTATGTAAAGCAGAGAAGGGGATAACAGAGATATTATTAACAGGCGAACTATGTAGCATGATGAGTTAGGTTTAAAAGGGGAACCGTAATATACACCCTGAGAATTAGATTCATGCACTGAAAGCTGAGTATGTTGGCATCCTGGAAAGAAACCTACTAGGGGAGGTCTGCCAAATGTGAAAGAGGGTAGTTCAGTAATCTAGTGAACATATATGTTTATAGATAACTAGCAAAGCTAAACTTTAACTAGGATATAACAATAAACTGAACTAAAGATCTCACACATGTCATCCCTTATTACATTTATAGGTTTAAATCACATAATATCATATGCATAACAATAAATGCATGCCATAAAGGCCAATAGGCAGGATAAAGATTACATAAAAACAAATAGCAACTGTGGAATGCAAACAAAAATGAACTGAAATAATCTGCTAAAACCTATAAGCAGTAGTTCTCCCCAGTAGCTTCACAGTTAAATGAGCCACCGCTAGCTACAAAACTGAATCCCTTTATCCCACTCCGGATGGCCATGGTGAGGAAATTCTATCCCCAGACTCAGAAGCTGTCTTTGGATATTGCCCCAAACAAAGTAAATGCCATCTTCTACTGTTCATGTAATCATTTCTGCTGTGAGTATTCCATCCGTTTTTTTTATTTTTTGGAGTAATTAGGGATCATACCCATTGTTTTATTTGCTTCAGCTACCTGTGTTTCATACAGCTAATGGTTCTTTTGTGACTCCCAATATTACAGATGATATCCCTGTAGTATTGGGAACCACACAAGAACCTGTAGCTGTCTATATTAATAGATATATTTTATACATGATATAGACAGACAGACAGACAGAAAGAGAGATGGATGGATAGATAGAAATAGATCGATTTTTTTGTTTTTTCCGACTTGCAGCTGGACAGTAGTGATGGGCGAATGTTTTTATATTCGAATTTGAATGTTAGAACGAATGTTACTGTAGAAATTAGATTTACATAATCAATATTGATAAGAATGAATATTCTTAAAAAATCTCTGATCGAATGCCATTTACAGTTTTCGAATGTCACATTCGATTTAACAAATACTATTCAGAAGTTTAATAGTTCATGTGGCAGGGAATTTAGTAAATTGATACATAATAGATACAAATATATACATTTCAACGTTTTTATTTCAAATATTGCATAATTTGAATATTACATTTAAATAAAGCATTAGAAATACTATCACATTAAACAAATGTTAGAATGTTGTACAAACATTCAAACTTCAAAAAGGAATGAATGAATGTGTTAAAATTTGTTTCATTTTTTGAATTTTGCTAAACATTTGCCCATCCCTACTGGACAGCAGCTGAAGTAAAACTGTATACACAGCACTTACTCTGGTGAGCTGAAGTAATTTTAAGGTAAAATTTCTTCTTTTTTTACATATAGATGTTCAGGTGACATTTTCTTGTCAGCTTTGTACAGTTATGCTGCATCACTTTCAAGTGATTTACCATATAAGTATTATGTCCCTTTAAGGGACAGATTACAGGTGGAGTGCAATATTGCACTTAAGCAAGCACAATATTTGCGCCCCACTGAGTCATACCATCACACTTAAATGTGCTCTGATATAATAAGTACAGCGTTCGCATTGTCATAAGCCAAGCACTCACAAGAGCGAGCCTCCATAGGATCAAATAGGAGTCTTGTTTTTAGGCCGGCAGCCATGGCAAAAAACCTAGCGTAGGGGGCATTTCACGCAGCGTTGGCCAGCAATAAGTAAATATATATGTATATGCTTATATACATATATATTTATGTGTTTATATATATATATATATTTATGTGTTTATATACCCATCACTTTAACCGCTTGGGGCCGATTTACTAACGTGCGGGCGGGCATGATCCACTGTAGCGGATCATGTCGCCGCACATTGATAAATGCCGACAGCATATGCTCTCGACATTTATCATTGCACAAGCATTTCTAGTTAAATGCTTGTGCAATGCTGCCCCCTGCACATTCACGGCCAACTGGCCGCTAGCAGGGGTGTCAATCAACCTGATCTTATCCAATTGGGCTGATTGCTGTCCGCCGCCTCTTATGACCGCTGCTTCTTAACTTGCAGTTGTTGTTTTTGTTTGTTTTTTAAAGATGCTTATAATTATATTTTATTTTAATGCACTGTCATCTTTATTTTGGGGGCAATTGGGGCAACATTTTCATAGTGCAAAGTTAAACCGTGAGCTGGTGGTAACATTAACCATTCCTCTTTGTAATAGCTGGTTATTTAACGTGCACTTGTAAATGGGCACATTTGCTCCTTTATGGGTGCACGTAAGATAGCACTCGACTTGTAATCTGGCCCACAATGTGTTTTCAAAAAATGATATTGACTATTTCAAGAAAAAAAAAAATCCTTACTGGAGCTTGCCAAAACACATGCTGACAAGCCTCAGTCCTTCTAGGAGAATGTCCTTTAGGCAGACAAAATCACAACAACTATATATTTACAGAAGGAAAAAAGAACTTTTTAAAGAAAAGAACACCGTCCCTACAATGAAACATGGAGGAGGCTCTGTGATGTTTTGGGATTGCTTTTCTGCCTCTGGCACTGGCTTCCTAGAATATGTGCAGGGCACACTGAAACCAAATTATTGTGAAGGCATTCTGGAGTGAAACGTACTGCCTAGTGTCAGAAAGCTAATACTCAGTTGCAGGTCATGACCCGAAACATACCTCAAAAAGCACCAAAGAATGGAGGAAGTGGCCTTCTATGAGTCCAGATCTGAATCCAATTGAACATCTGTGGAAAAAGCTGGAGCTAGCAGTTGGAAAAAGACATCAAACCTGAGAGAACCGGATAAGTTTGCTCACGAAGAGAGGGCAAAATCACAGTGGAAAAGTATAGAATTCTTATTCAGAGCTACAGAAAGAGCTTGATTGCAGTTATTGGCCCCAATTTATCAAGCTCTGTTGGACCTGCTCTGACAGTGCGAATCAGGTCCGACAGACATAGCTGAATACGGCGAGCAATACGCTCGCCGTATTCAGCATTGCACCAGCAGCTCACAAGAGCTGCTAGTGCAACGCCGCCCCCTGCAGACTCGCAGCCAATAGGCTGCCAGCAGGGGGGTGTCAATCAACCAGATCGTATTTGATCTGGTTGATTTCCGGCGATGTCTGTCCACCTGCTCAGAGCAGGCAGACAGGTTATGGAGCAGCGGTCTTTGTGACCGCTGCTTCATAACTGCTGTTTCTGGTGAGTCTGCTGGCTCGCCAGAAACACGGGGCATCAAACTCCATATGGAGCTTGATAAATATGCCCCATTGTCTCCCATGGCTGTAGTATTAAACTTTAGGTTAAGAGTACTTATATTTTTGTCTACGCAATTCATATGTTTTACTGTTTAAAGTAATATGTGAAGACATCAATTTAAAATAATGTATGTTGGATTCCAAATACTTTTGTAAATTTTTACTCAGTTTAGTGCAAATTATGCATTTTTCTAAAAAAGTGGAAGTACCAAGAGAACAAAGAAATAATGATAATAGGATTAAATTAGAAAGTTGCTTAAAATTGCATGCTGTGTCTGAATCATGAAAATAATTTTGACTAGACTATTTCTTTAAACCAATGTAATTCATACAATTCAAAATATTTTGTTCATATATATGACATATAGATTAGTGGAGCGCAAATGTGCACTGGAATTACAAGTTGAGTAAAATGTGAACGTGAAACATTGCCGTCATGAGAGCGCGCTTTCATAGGCTCCAATGGGAGCCTCATTGTTATGCCGTAAGACAATGCATAATCCTAATATACAAGCTTAACCTTTTTCACCCCCTCGCTCCCGCACCTGTAGAAATCTGCACACTGTAGACCCTCCCCAACTCTCTAACCTTATTCAAATACACCTCCCCCACACTTCCATGATATCCTGCCCTGACCTTGCTATAACCCGCTATATTAATGCTCTTTCCTCTGCACTTGACAGTCTCACTCCGCCCAAACTTCGTAAAGCCCCACGTCATCAGCTCCAGCCCTGGCACTCCCAGCAAACATGCCACCTACAAAAATGCTCCCGCACTGCTGAACGTGCCTGGAGGAAATCCCGCTATGAACCTGATTTCATGCACTATAAGTTCATCCTTTACTCTTACACCTTTGCCCTTCACTTAGCTAAGCAAACCTACTTATCTTCTCTTATATCCACTCACTCCTCAAACCCTGCATTTTTAACTCTCTCCTCTACCCACCTGCACCCCCCCTCAACTGTGTTCAGTGCTCAAGACCTGGCTGACTACGTTTTTAATAACATCAAGCACGCCAGGGGTGTGCAAGCCACAATGGAGGGCTACTCAACCTACAATTCAGCAATTCAAAGAAAACAAGTAGAAGTGGCAGCACAACAGCTTTATTGGGGTCACAACACAGCCAAAAGTAGCAGCGACATTTCGGGTGTATAACCCTTATTCATGCAAACAAACAACTGCCAATTTTTCTTACTTTTTCAATAAAACACTTACCATCCGAAGAAACATCCCAACACAAGCCTGCAATCTCCCAACTTTGCTCCCAGTCACCCCCTCTGCCACAATCTGCACCCTCCTCCCAACCACTGAGAGTGAAGTGGCTTCCCTATTGTCTTCCTCACACCTCACTACCTGCCCACTTGACCCTATTCCTTCACGTCTAATACCTTCTCTGTCTCCCACCCTCACTTCAGCTCTTACCCACATATTGAACCTATCCCTTTCTACCGGCTCATTCCCTGCCTCCTTCAAACATGCAAAGGTCACCCCAACCTCAAAAAACCCTTCCATGACCCAAACTCTCCTGCAAACTACAGCCCAATATCACTGCTTCCGCTAGCTTCAATAATCCTTGAAAAACTAGTTTTCGATTGCCTAACCCACTTCCTGTCCTCCAACTCACTACTTGACCTCCTTCAATCTGGCTTCCGTCCAATTTTTCCATCACTGTTGACGACACCACTATCTCCCCATCACCCCAAGTCTTCTGCCTCAGAGTCACACAACTAAAATCTGTCCTTCATTCTCCACATCTAATTGCTCTCTTCATCCTGCTGCAACGACCTATGGAATATCTACAAAATGTGTCCATTTCTGAGTAATGAAACTACTAAGCTGCTAATCCACTCCCTGGTAATTTCCCGACATGACAACTGTAATAACTTACTAACTGGCCTCCCTCTCTCCTGCCTCTCTCCCCCTCAATCCATCCTAAATGTATCTGCCAGGCTAATCCACCTCTCTCGACGCTCTGTTTCTGCTGCACCTCTCTGTGAGTCCCTTCACTGGCTCCCCATTCACAGCAGAATTAAATTAAAAATTCTCACCCTGGCCTACAACGCCCTCACCAATGCTGCCCCACCCTACCTGTCCTCACGCATCAACAAATATACTCCAGCCCGCCCCCCCCAGATCCAACAATGACCTGCTCCTTGCGTCCTCTACCATCACCTCCTCTCATGCTAGACTACAGGACTTCTCTTGTGCGGCACCAACCCTCTGGAATGCATTTCCTCAAGCTGTCAGACTCTCCCCTAACCTCTCCTCTTTTAAACATTCCCTAATAAACCTTTTTGTTCAGGGAAGCTTATCACCCAACTCATTAATAAATGAACTTCACTTACCTAACAGTTGCCCTCATCTATCTCCTCACTGATATTATTCTCACCTTTGCAGTCCCCACCTCCTGTTTCCCATCCTCCTTCCCCACGGGAATAGGGCCCTCAATTCCCCCCTGTATTTGTCTGTAAAATGTTGTCTTTTATTGTATTGTTTCTCCGTTGTACTTTTATCCTTGTACCCATGGGCAGCGCTGCGGAATCTGTTGGTGCTTTATAAATAAAAAATAATAATAATAATAAAATGCATGAGAGCTAGGGCAGCGAAGGGGGTAAGTCACGCAGTGATGGCAGCAAATTGTAAATATATATGTATATGACTAAATACATAAATATTTATGTGTTAATATGAGTAAATACACATATTAATACGTAAGTATATATGTATATGAACAAATACATATATACTGTATATATATATATATATTTACAGGGAATACACAATTCCCATAGACTGCAAGGTAAAGTTTTTTGTTTTTTTTTCTAAAACCCCACACATGCAGTTATTTTATTAAAAAAATAAAGATGTATATTACACTGTATTTTGGGGGCATTTGGTGGACATTTATAAATTAACCAGAGATCTTGCGGTAGCAATAGCCATCAACCTGTAATGGCTGGTTATTTATTGTGTGCCCTCAAACAGGCAAACTTGCCCATTTGTGAGTGTGTGATAAATTAGTGCTCCACTTGTGATCTAACCCATAATAAGCAAAAAACATGAATTACTCGATTTAAACAACTTCCAAAAAGGGCTTTGATGCATTCAGCTGCTCGTTGTTGCAGTCATTGTTGGCATTGTTGTATTAAGATATATATATATATATATATATATATATATATATATACATGTATATGTGTGTGTGTATGTATTTATGCATATATATATATATATATATATATATATATATATATATACACACACACACACACACACATTGTTTCGTCTGGACAAAATAGATGTTACAGATTAGATAATTTTGTGGCTGGAATTCGCTAAGTCCTCTGCACAGTCATTTGTTAGAAGAATTACAGCTTTGGTTCTAAACTAATAAGGTGGATGCAAATTTAGACTTCCCATGAGTCCCTGCAATTACACTATTAGTTCTAAACAATGGTGGAATTCATAATTGCGGCAATGAAAGCTTACATTGTTATTCATAATAATGCAAAATTAAACCAATAAAATATCATCAAGAACCAAGTGAGAATTTCCACTAGAAAATGTAGTTTTTGTCTTGTTTAGTACATGGAGTTCTGAAACAAGAGTACAATAACTTTTAGCCAATTAATAGGAATTTTGGCAACATTTAATAACTCTGTCTACTTTTTTAAGACTGAGTTGGTAGGTTTTATTAAACTTTCTTATTAAAGTCTACAGCTGAATGAATGTCTTAAAGGGATACTAAACCCATTTTTTTTTTCTTTCATGATTCAGATAGAGCATGCAATTTTTAGCAGCTTTCTCATTTTTTCCTATTATCAATTTTTTATTCATTCTCTTGCTATCTTTACATGAAAAAGCAGGAATGTAAGCTTAGCAGCTGGCCCATTTTTGTTCAATACCCTGGGTAGCGCTTAGTGATTGGTAGATACATTTAGCTACCAATCATTCTGAACCAAAAATAGGCCAGTTGCTAAGCTTTTATTCCTGATAAATTGATAAATGGAGAAAATTAGAAAGTTGCTGGAAATTTCATGCTCTATCTGAATCATGAAAGAAAAAAAAATTGGTTTAGTATCCCTTTAAAAAAGTTTTTTTTAGAAATTAGCAAAATACACTAAAATACATCATTTAAAATAAATGTGGCAAAACAAGAATGCAATCCTGAAGAAGAAAGGAAGATCACTGTAACTTAAAACTATACCTCTGTCTTTCCCTAAAACTCTGATGTTCACTGAGGCCCTATATCTTGCCTATCACTGTGTCTGGTAGCCATCCCTTCTTTTGTCCTTGCATAAAAACAACACAGGTATTATATATTAAAGTATTTCACTAATATTTATACATATTAAATGTAAAATAAAGTTTTATAATTGATTTAAAGGGAAATGGCATTTGACAAGGTGTTGAACTAGCGCTCAAAGGTGTATATGTTTGTGTGTACATACATTGGCAAGAAAAAGTATATGAACCCTTTAGAAATTTCTGCAATTATGTATACATTTCTCTAAAAATCTGCTTTGATGTTCATCTAAATTACAGTAATCAACAAACACAGATTATTGTATTGTTCTTGGGGTAGATTTATTAAGTAGCGGATGCTGCTTTCTACGCCCATCGTTTCTGGTCCACCAAAAACAGAAGTTAAGAAGCAGTGGTCGTAACACCCCCTGCTAGTTGCCGATTGGGCGCAAGTGTGCAGGGTGCGGCATTGCACACGCATTTCGCAAGAAATGTTTTTGCAATGTTAAATGCTGACAGCGTATGCTGTTGGCATTTAGCGAGTTTGAGCGGACATGATTTGCTACAGCGAATCATGTCCACTCGACCTTTAATAAAACTTCACCTATGTCTGCAAAATATTAACGTTTGGGAAAAGTATGTGAAACCCTAGGCTAAATTACTTCAAAAAAATCTAACTAGATTTGGAAATAGGCAAACCTGGTGTACAATTAATGAAACAAGATTGGAGTTGGGGATTAGAACTACTTTGACTAATAAAAAGCACTCAAACATTTTGAGTTTGCTATTCACAAAATACATCTGTTTGTGTGAGCCATGAATTGCACAAAAGAATTCTCAGAAGACCTACAATCAAGAATTCATATGTTGCATAAAGCTGGAAAGGGTTACAAATGTATCTTTAAGAGCCTAGATATTCATCTGTCCACTGATAGACAATTGTCTATAAATGGAGACAATGTTATGCTGTGGCTACTCTCCCTATGCTCTCCAGCATAGATGACTCAATGAGGTAAAGAAGAACCCTAGAGTGACAGCTAAAAACTTGAAGAAATAATTGGAACTGGATAACATCTCTGTTCATGAGTCTACTATATGGAAAACATTGAACAAGCATGGTATCCATGGAAGGACACCACAAAGAATGCCACTGCTTTCCAAAAAAACATTGCTTTGTGCTTGAAGTTTGCAAAAGACCACCTTGACACTCCACAACACTACTAGTAAAATGTTTTGTGGACTGATGAAACTAAAGTTCAGTTGTTTGGGAAGAACACGCACTACTATGTATGCCCTAAAAAGGGCACCACATACCAACATGATAACATACCAACGATTAAGTGCGGTGGAGGGAGTATCATAATTTGGGGATATCCCTACGTACAAGTCTCCTGAGATGAAGTTTGCCTCCCTTGCATCCGGAGATAGTGGAGAAACTGCAGTAGCTGACGGGTGAGTCTATATGCCCTTCCGCCGAGTGGAAGCTACTTAGCAGTATTCAGTCATTTGTTGTTGTTCTTATACCTGCACCTGTATGGGATAAGTGGTTGTTGCCTCAAGTCATATTCACTGAAAAAAGGGATTTGTGAGCCTAAGCATCTTTAATAATGGACTGCTTTTATGGATAGGATCTGCTCTCTCTTTTTCATACCCAACCTTGATTATAGGCAGTAATATTACGTGATTACATTACATAAAGCATGCAGTACACACAGAGCACTACTAGCATAATGTGTCAAATATCTTGAACCTAAATACTCAAAAGAGTATGTATTTGTATACAAATAAATTAGTCTAAACATTAGCATAGTACCAATAGTGCAAAGTGTCTACCCATGTCAACAATCCAGTTCTAGAGAAATTCTGAAAAAGAGGCACATTGCGAGCCAAATTTTAGCTAACTATATTGAATTATTATACTACATAAAAAGCACTGCGCACAATTGGCTGCAACATACGCAGAACCTCTACAGTAAAAGACAAATATACTTATATGGTTCAATACATACCTATAATACCCACTGTGCACAATATTTATCTATGCCGGTAATTAATAATTTCGATTTCTGAATTAAATCCAATGGGAACCAAACTATTTAATTTGTGGATCCAGTATATCTCTTGACGGCACAGAATCTGAAACTTATCTCCTCCTCTTGGTGGTCTCAAAATTAGTTTTATTACTTGCCACCTGAAAGTACTGACATTACCCCTATGGGTCTCAATATAATGTTGAGAGAGGGCTGAACATACTCTTTCCCCTGCTATATATGACAATTATAATATTTATCCTTTTGCCAACCTCTCTATTCATCCTACCAACATACTGGCCTGAACGTGCTGTACATTCAATTAGGTAGATTACAAATTTACTTTTACAATTGATGCAGCCCCTAGTAATGTAGGAATTAAGAGGGTCAAGGGAATAGAATGTGTCTGTGACATGTACATGGTCACAGGATTTACATGACCTTTTCCCACATCTGAAAGTGCCTTTAAAGCGCATCCAAGAGCTACCTCATCTATCTTCTTTAAGAAGACTAGGGGATATAATGTTTCCCAGTGATGAATGTTTCCTTTATAAAAATCTGCAACCCTGTTGTACTATGTCCCTGAGTTTTTTATCGCCCATAAGAATAGGTAGATTCTTTATGACTATGTTGCACACCTTCTCATATTGTTTGGAGAAGGTAGTCACAAATGTTGGTCTTTCAGCACCATTGGAGGAATACTCTAAGCATTTCTTATTTTTTTTTTGGTGTAGTTGCTATCTAGAAAGTTATTATGATTCATTTCTTTCACTTCCATGAAGGCGTTATCAATGATATGCTTCTAATAACCCTTAGACAGCAAATAGTTAGATAGATCCCTGATTTCCTTCAGATAAGTGCTTTCCAGAGAACAGTTATATCTAAGCCGCACAAATTGGCTTTTGGCAGTGCCTTTAAAGACATGTTTAGGATGATTACTGTGGGCATGCAAAAGGCTTCCTATAAAGGCATGAAATTATATACTTGTTTGAAGTATCAGCTTTCAGTGTGATGTCCAGGAAATTGATCTCTGACTTAAGTCAATCAAATGTAAATTTGAGTCCTACCTCATTGTGATTTAGATAGTCCACAAAATTGTGAGCCCTATCCCTATTTGATGTCCAAATTATCAAAGGGTCACCTAAGGATCTCACATATTTAACTATGTGAGACACATATGGATTATCAACTCCATAGATGTGGAACTGCTCCCACCACCCCATAAAGAGGTTGGCATAGAAGGGGCCCCTATTGCGGTTCCACATCTCTGGAGGTAAAATGACATATACACAAATCCTAAAAGAGGCTTTTGTAGCCTTCACAGCAATAGCACACATCTAAAGAGTGAATATACCAGGATCCACAACAGACATACTTGGGTTCTCCTATTTACATCTGCATATGTCTTCTTTGGTTCATCAGGAAAATGGGAAGTCTTATCATATGATTAGTGGCCTTGCATAAGTCATAAGCTTAGCAACTGGATATTCTGCCACACCATGAGGAAGCCCGACAATTTATCCATACTGGGCCATCTGTACAGTCCTCTTTGTAATAAAAAACATTCACTGGTTCAGCAAAAGAGTAGTGTCCTAGCCTTTATTTTATTTGTATGGTCCAATCTGATAATTCCTTTTTTAGGGTCCTTGTAATAATACAGTTTGTTTGGTAGCAATTCATGGATTATATATATGGTCAATGCAGTCCTTTGGCATCTAGATCTAAAAATAAATAAATAACAAACGATGCAGACTGAGACCATGTTTTTCTTCAACACTCCATAAAATCCTGGGCACAGCGATTATTAGTTTCACTCAACTCAGTTAACAGAATCATTTTTAAATGTTTTGTACCAAAAATCATACTAGGAAGTTAAAAGTAATTATTATTTTTATAGTCCAATTAAAACATTAAATTTCTGTCTACATCTCTATTGTAGTTAAAACTAAATGTAATTTGGTGATAAATGTGCTTTGATAGCAGATGAAAAATGCCTTAGAACATGCTGAGTAAAATACATTGATACCATAATTCATGCCATTTTTTTTGTGGCTTTTGCAATGAATGACAGTATGTCACATATGTGTCATGTATAAGTTACCTAATTTGGTTAAAAGACCAATTTAGCTAATTACCTAGAGACAATATTTTTTAGCCTGATGTACTTTGCAATAGTTTGTTTATTTGATAAAAATATTGATTGATAGGTTATTGTAGAGGGCCAGATTGTAGTGGCGCATTAACAGTTACACACAAGGCATAAGGGGTTTATTGCGGGTGTTTGCGCACATTTTAAAGTTGAAAGTAAACACGATCACTTGAGTGAAATTACGATTTACGCAAGAATGATCAGAGCAACCTCAGAGCTCTAGTTAACTGTTTTGCATAACAAAAAAGTGTCACATCAAAATACATTATAAAGTACAGTTAAACTCATAATAACACCATAGATAACAATAATAAAAAGTATTCTGTTTTTAAAAATTGCACAAAAAAGTTATAAAATCTCAGATATGAAGTCTCATGTGTTAGAAAAAGGCAGGCAAAGGGCTTTAACAGACATACATACATACATGTCTAAACATGTAAATGTATGTATATAGGGCCAGGTTACAAGTGGAGTGGTATTTTGCGCTCCGGTTAGAGCGCTAATTGCGCTAGAATAAAACTTTTTGCACTCGTCAGATTGCGCTGGTATTATGAGTTGAAAGTTAAATGTTAACGCTCTAGCGATATCCCGACTAGTGTAAACAGCTTACATCTAGCACAATTAGATTGTCTCGCAAACAATAACCTTTTCCCCATAGTCAATTGAGAAAAAAAGTGGTAAAAACTAACACTGACTCACGCGCAAACACAATCGCATATTTTCATATGCGCAAGCCCAATCACATATTCTAATATGCGCTTACCCAATCGCATATTCTAATATGCGCATACCCGGCATCAAAATATGAATATTGTATAAATACACTTTTGCATGTTTTTATTTACCTAACTGCAACGGGTTCCAATGCACTTCTTTTTATGTCTATAAATGTATACATATGTATTTATGTATTTATATGTGTATATATGTCTTTAAATACATATGTACACACACACATATATATATATATATATAAATATATATAGATAGAGAGAGAGAGAGCGAGAGAGTGAGAGAGTGAGAGAGAGAGAGAGAGAGAGAGAGAGATAGAGACAGGTGCACTCTCACAAACTTGGTTTCTTGGCCAGGGTGCTGAGTGAAATTTCAAATATAAACAGAAGAAAGCAGCATAAACTGGGCTTGACAGCAAACGATGCCCTTTATTCAAGTGACATTTCGGGCATACACCCATCCATCATACCAGGTCTGATGAAGGGGTGTATGCCCCGAAACGACACTTTTGCTGTGAAGGACATCTTTTGCTGTGAAGCCCAGTGAGTGCTGTTTTCTTCTGTTTATATATATATATATATATATATATATATATATATATATAGACACACACACACGCATATATATATATATATATATATATATATAATAAACAGCAAGGATTGCACTCACGAGTGTTTTTCAAATAAGTAAACAAGTACTTTAACGTAAGGTTTCTGGTGATCTAGTCCCCTTCGTCAGCATAAACAAGTGAACAAAAATCACAACATTTATAGTGAACATCAATCAAACAATTCTCTTACCAAGCCTAGTCATTGGCGCCAAACTTTCGTGGTGGAGCGCATCTTGCGTTCCACTATCGATTAGGACCGGAAGTGTACATACATCACTTCCGGAAACGTATATCTTGATACATTTCCGTGCATAATAAAAAAAAGTGTTAGCACATTATAAAATCATACAAATCGTGTGACTCACACCAGTGTAAATATTGGATGCTGCTTCTATGCAGCAAAGTAAGTGTGACATATATAAAGACATAGTGGGTAACATAACAACCCAATACGGCATTCAGTTGCTATGGAAACATATACACAATTCTGTTACGATGGAAACATACACACAAAGAACAACTAACTAGTAATTGTAAAAAGGCTTACAAAAAGTAATAGGTAACTCAAATCTGTGTATGGGTAAATTGTAGGCAAAGCCCTATAACAAGCAAAAAAATAAAGATCATTCACTAAAATGTATTAAAGTAAACTAAACTACACATACATAAGCAAGGGCTGAAAAAATTAAAAACATTTCACCCCAGATGAACTGAAAAATCTGATAATATCAGAGTTATCAAAAGAATGCTATCTAACTAGCAGCAAATATATAAGGATAAATATATAGGCTAAGCCCTTACAATCCGAGGGCTAAGTTAATATTCATTTTAACTGTTATCAATTTTGCTGCTAGAAAAGTCAGAACAACTAGGGTGAGCTAGTTAAAAAGGGAAAGACAGAGTTTATCCCAGAGGATCCCTGACGTACGTTTCACAAAAAAACGCTTCCTCAGAGGGGTGGCGAGCCGCTGCTGAAGTGAAATATTTAAGAGTCAATAAGACCCTCCTCAAAGTCTGATTGGACATCCCTGTGATCCACACATAGTGTTCTAATTCACTTAAAATTATGTATGTCAAAGAGAAAAGAATTGATTGGATAAGGCTATGGGTGGTGGTTCCTGACGTGGCTAGCATAGTCATACAGGGGCGTGTATGCAGGCCCTAACGTCATCTCTTAGCCCTCATTGGATGATGGCATCACCATATGTTCATACACACAAAGAAACAGCGGTTTGAAGAAAAAGAACAGTATTAGATCTGATACGTGTGTAATATAAACAAATAGGGTTACCTGTATTGGGATTGATCACAGCCACAGGCCTTAGTGCAGGTAAAAAAGACTTCTTTATTCAAGTAGAATTCAACATTTACAGGGTGAACAGACTCAGGGGTAGATGCGTTTCCTGCCCGGAGGCACTTCGTCAGGGACTTACAAAGTCAAAATACAAACAGCTTAAAAGGGCTTACTTGCTTACGTAACAAAATTAGCACCTGCTCATTATGGCTGAAAGTGCAACTGCTGTCGTCTATGGGAATTTGCTACCGCTGGGTCCTGAAGAACCCCTTTGAACTGATCGGCGAGAGTAACAATGTGTCCATAGTGCCATATGTATATATATCTTGTATCCATATTGGTAAATTACACAGAAGACACATTGTGAATGTCGTAAACCAGTAACTTATTATGATAACGTTTTCCCAAAGGAGGCAGCCAAACATAACAGAAATTGCACTACAAGCTATTCGTATGAGCAGGTGTCAAAAAGAACATAATTATTTTCAAGCTACAAATTCTAAAAAGAATAACAATATTATTCATACAATGTACAGCGGATTCACAGAGGATTCAAACTGAGACATTTTCACAAGTCTCTTATATAAATTTAAGATGTTAAGAACAAGTGTTTAAAATTTGAACGGTCTTTGCAAAGGATATTAAATGTTACACATTTAGGAAAGAGTTTAAGGACTTATAGAATAATCAGTTCTTTTCCTTGGCTTGCTTTATTAGTTACAGTGTAATTGTGAGCTAGCTGAACTCTTTGTGAAAAAACATAAGTTTTATTAAAGTGATGTGTGCAAATGTGATTGGAAACTGAGACTTAAAATAAAGAGATAATATGTGAGGTTAAAAAGAATATGAGGAGTTAGAAAGAAAATTTGATGTGTGACCCCTCTGAGCGAAAGATTTTCTTGAAGTAAAATGTCCTAAAATGGATCAAATCTGCCATTAGTCAGTGTTTATGTAGACACAGAAATAGTGAATAAACTGTGTGGACCATAGAATTAATAATATGTCCTAAAAGGGATCAAATCTAATATTAATCCGCGTCTATATGGACAGTGAAATGGTGTATAAACTGTGTAAGCAATAAAATTAATGTGATATTTAATAAACAAATAAAGCCAAGACTTAAAAATAATAAAACTAAATGTGCTGTGGTTGAGACCAAGGAGCTCTCAGGGGACAATACTTTAACAGGTATACTTCTTGATTTTTCGTGTATGTGTTTATAACTTATTGTAGACTATTTAATGTATATTTGTGTCATTGATGTGGATAATCTAGTCTATAAAGTATCTAAGATCTGTTATCTTGTTGATGCCATTTGGAGTACCGGTCATTAAATTAAATATCCAAAAGGCCTCTTTTTTGTTCAGCTTGGCCGTTCTATCTCCACCTCTAATATCATAGGGGGCGTGGTCTATGCCTTGAAAGCTGAACATGGTACTTAGATTGTGATCATTAACTGGAATACCCAGAGAAATGAAGTGTTCAGCAAAGTGCTTGGCTACTGGGGTAGAGGGAGGGCCGTGTTTAATGGAGAGCAAATGCTCCCTGACCCTGTCCTTGAGTAATCTAGTTGTTCTGCCTACATATTGTTTGCAACAGATCTTGCAATTGATTAAATAAACCACAAATCTAGAATTACAATTAAGTCTAAATCTGATATCAAAACATTTGCCCGTGATTTTAGATTTAAATTCTTTACCAGGGAGCGCAAATTCACAACTCTTACAGGGAGTCTTTTTGCATCTAAAGAAGCCCTTTTCTGGTTGTAACCAAGAATTATTCTTTTTAATTGAAAAATCTCTATTCAGATGGTTTCCAATAGTTCTTGCTTTTCTACTGACTACCCTTATGCCCTGCTTACACAGTTTATACACCATTTCACTGTCCATATAGACGTGGATTAATATTAGATTTGATCCCTTTTAGGACATATTATTAATTCTATGGTCCACACAGTTTATTCACTATTTCTGTGTCTACATAAACACTGACTAATGGCAGATTTGATCCATTTTAGGACATTTTACTTCAAGAAAATCTTTCGCTCAGAGGGGTCACACATCAAATTTTCTTTCTAACTCCTCATATTCTTTTTAACCTCACATATTATCTCTTTATTTTAAGTCTCAGTTTCCAATCACATTTGCACACATCACTTTAATAAAACTTATGTTTTTTCACAAAGAGTTCAGCTAGCTCACACTTACACTGTAACTAATAAAGCAAGCCAAGGAAAAGAACTGATTATTCTATAAGTCCTTAAACTCTTTCCTAAATGTGTAACATTTAATATCCTTTGCAAAGACTGTTCAAATTTTAAACACTTGTTCTTAACATCTTAAATTTATATGAGAGACTTGTGAAAATGTCTCAGTTTGAATCCTCTGTGAATCCGCTGAACATTGTATGAATAATATTGTTATTCTTTTTAGAATTTGTAGCTTGAAAATAATTATGTTCTTTTTGACACCTGCTCATACGAATAGCTTGTAGTGCAATTTCTGTTATGTTTGGCTGCCTCCTTTGGGAAAACGTTATCATAATAAGTTACTGGTTTACGACATTCACAATGTGTCTTCTGTGTAATTTACCAATATGGATACAAGATATATATACATATGGCACTATGGACACATTGTTACTCTCGCCGATCAGTTCAAAGGGGTTCTTCAGGACCCAGCGGTAGCAAATTCCCATAGACGACAGCAGTTGCACTTTCAGCCATAAGGAGCAGGTGCTAATTTTGTTACGTAAGCAAGTAAGCCCTTTTAAGCTGTTTGTATTTTGACTTTGTAAGTCCCTGACGAAGTGCCTCCGGGCAGGAAACGCGTCTACCCCTGAGTCTGTTCACCCTGTAAATGTTGAATTCTACTTGAATAAAGAAGTCTTTTTTACCTGCACTAAGGCCTGTGGCTGTGATCAATCCCAATACAGGTAACCCTATTTGTTTATTTAATCGTATGCTTGGATACCGGAGGAGTGAATCCATACCTGGCATTGGGACGGTCTGAGAGGCGTGACGTAGAGCGGCAATAGCGGTGAGATTGTACCTGTCTTATTTTACTCATATATCTGCTGTTCTCACCAAAGAACTATCGCAAGTTTGAACTTAAATACTGCCATAATTTGCCACCAATAGCACTTTATCCTTTCAGCCTAACACATAGGTCGGTCACTTTTCACTGACTAACAAGTTGTATTTGGGAAGTTTTTGTTTCACTACACTTGCCAAAAGATTAAAGCAACACGCCATTTCATTACAGCATATGCAAAACCAATATGTATACCCAGAAAGTCAGTGGTTGAATCACAACGTGCAGTTCTTATAAACTTTGTGTGTTATTTTGCGTGTGTAATATAGTCAGATCCATTAGGTAATACAGCCACCTTAGTCCATAAACACATCACTTATGGGGGCATATAATCTAAACTAATTAGAAAAGGTTTAGCGCCCCAAATACTAAGAAAAGGAAATATGTGTTTAAATCATTACGCACTATTAGTGTATTATGTGTATCATCAAAAAGAAAAAAAGTAAATTATTATTTATTTTTTTATAAATACATCAAGACTGTATTGTATTCATGTCATGTAGATGTAGTGCTAAAGGTTCAATGGTGACATCACCTATAGTGGGTAGGATTCTATTGTGTTGAATGCATATTACTAGACCACACCTCTTGGGCGATTAATTCCTAGTATGTTGCAAGTATGTTGCAATACCATTCACACACAGATCTCAATTTGGTTTAGGTAGTTATCAATCATGCTTGTCAAAGATACTACAGGCTAATTCAATACAACATATACCATATGTACATAGAATCCCTTATATTCGGATCTCCATGGTTCTAACATACATAACCATCCTCAGTCCTATGCCAATACACAACTGGTAGATAATGGTGAAGAACCAATACTGCAGTCCCTCACAAATGTACCCTGTACAATACACTCCGATTCTGTGTGTATTTATTTGAGTGTCCACCTATGGGCTAATGGACTTCCACACACCTAAAAGGATGCTAGATGCTCCGATAGTTGTGTGCTGTAAGTCAATGGTAGGCTAAGGTCCCAACAAGTGGGACCCCCACACCACCAGCGCTGAACAGAGTCCCAGCAACATAGGGATGCACCCCAAGTATGTATCACATACAGTGGAGCTACAGAAGTACCTTAAAGTCTGGTGCTGTGTTTAGTCCCCCTGGGTATATTGTGCCCAACCGGTACATCCATTGTGCTTCACACATCAACAGCACCTTATTCCGATCTCCCCCTCTGTCCAGGGGAGGAACATGATCAATCAGTATGTATCTTATAGAAGACACCGAGTGGCTCTTCCTAGAGCAGTGTATTGCTATAGGTTGATCAGAGTCACCCTGTTGTAGTGCCATTCTGATTGCGTGTCTGTGATTCGCCATGCGCTCCCTTAGGGTTCCAGACATCTTTCCCACGTAGAAACTGGAACATAGACAAAACAACAGATTCACCACGTGTGTAGTAGTGCATGTTATAGAATGTAGTGTAGCTCTGTTTGGGATCTGTCTTAACCAACAGGTCCTTCAGATTAGTCCCTCTTCTATAGCCTACCATAGGATTGAGATTATTGGCAATGGGGAGTTTTGGATCAGAGGACACAATTGGCCAATGGGATCGAAGTATTTGTCCCATTTTCCTTGTGCCCGGTATAAACATAGTAGCCATAATATAATCAGCTTATCTTGGGACCCACGTTTGGGTTTTTCTGTGATGAGGTCTGATTGTGTGAATACTGATACTTCATCAATCTTTTCTCTGACCAATCTTGTATGAATTTGTCACCTATTTCAGACAACTGGGAGAAACGAGAAAACGATTGAGAGAGAAATGATTGAGGAAGTATCACTATTGACACAATCGTACCTCATCACAGCAAAACCCAAATGTGAGTCCCAAGATAAGCTGATTATGGCTACTATGTTTACACCGGGCACAAGTAAAACGGGACAAATACTTCAATCCTATTGGCCAATTGTGTCCTCTGATCCAAAACTCCCCATTGCCAATAATCTCAATCCTATGGTAGGCTATAGAAGAGGGACTAATCTGAAGGACCTGCTGGTTAAGACAGATCCCAAACGGAGCTACACTACAGGGACAAAGATCAATATCAAAGGTTCTTATCGTTGCTTAGGGTGCACCACCTGCAACAGATTGATCAACACCAAATCCTTTCACCATCCTCATACTAACCAAAATTTTGTAATCAGACATTCTATAACATGCACTTCTACACACGTGGTGTATCTGTTGTTTTGTCCATGTTCCAGTTTCTACGTGGGAAAGATGCCTGGAACCCTAAGGGAGCGCATGGCGAATCACAGACATGCAATCAGAGTGGCACTACAACAGGGTGACTCTGATCAACCTATAGCAAGACACTGCGCTAGGAAGAGCCACTCAGTGTCTTCTATTAGATTCATACTGATTGATCATGTTCCTCCCCTGGACAGAGGGGGAGATCGGAATAAGGTGCTGTTGATACGTGAAGCACAATGGATGTACCGGTTGGGCTACAATATACCCAGGGGGACTAAACGCAGCACCAGACATTAAGGTACTTCTGTAGCTCCGCTGTATGTGATACATACTTGGGGTGCATCCCTATGTCACTGGGACTCTGTTCAGCACTGGTGGTGTGGGGGTCCCACTTGTTGGGGCCTCGGCCTACCATTGGCTTACAGCACATAACTATGGGAGCATCTAGCATCCTTTTAGGTGTGTGGAAGTCCATTAGCCCATAGGTGGACACCCAAATAAATACACACAGAATCGGCATGTATTCTACAGGGTACATTTTTGAGGGACTGCAGTATTGGTTCATCATCATTATCTACCAGCTGTGTATTGGCATAGGACTGAGAATGGCTATGTATGTTAGAACCATGAAGATCCGAATATAAGGGATTCTATGTACATATGGTATATGTTGTATTGAATTAGCCTGTAGTATCTTTGACAAGCATGATTGATAACTACCTAAACCAAATTGAGATCTGTGTGTGAAAGGTATTGCAACATACTTGCAACATACTAGGAATTAATCGCCCAAGCGGTGTGGTCTAGAAATATGCATTCAACACAATAGAATCCTACCCACTATAGGTGATGTCACCATTGAACCTATAGCACTACATCTACATGACATAAATACAATACAGTCTTGATATATTTATAAAAAAAAAAAAATCCTTTTTTCTTTTTGACGATACACATAATACAGGGAGTGCAGAATTATTAGGCAAGTTGTATTTTTGAGGATTAATTTTATTATTGAACAACAACCATGTTCTCAATGAACCCAAAAAACTCATTAATATCAAAGCTGAATAGTTTTGGAAGTAGTTTTTAGTTTGTTTTTAGTTATAGCTATTTTAGGGGGATATCTGTGTGTGCAGGTGACTATTACTGTACATAATTATTAGGCAACTTAACAAAAAACAAATATATACCCATTTCAATTATTTATTTTTACCAGTGAAACCAATATAATATCTCAACATTCACAAATATACATTTCTGACATTCAAAAACAAAAAAAAAAACAAATCAGTGACCAATATAGCCACCTTTCTTTGCAAGGACACTCAAAAGCCTGCCATCCATGGATTCTGTCAGTGTTTTGATCTGTTCACCATCAACATTGCGTGCAGCAGCAACCACAGCCTCCCAGACACTGTTCAGAGAGGTGTACTGTTTTCCCACCTTGTAAATCTCACATTTGATGATGGACCACAGGTTCTCAATGGGGTTCAGATCAGGTGAACAAGGAGGCCATGTCATTAGATTTTCTTCTTTTATACCCTTTCTTGCCAGCCACGCTGTGGAGTACTTGGACGCATGTGATGGAGCATTGTCCTGCATGAAAATCATGTTTTTCTTGAAGGATGCAGACTTCTTCCTGTACGACTGCTTGAAGAAGGTGTCTTTCAGAAACTGGCAGTAGAACTGGGAGTTGAGCTTGACTCCATCCTCAACCCGAAAAGGCCCCACAAGCTCATCTTTGATGATACCAGCCCAAACCAGTACTCCACCTCCACCTTGCTGGCGTCTGATTCGGACTGGAGCTCTCTGCCCTTTACCAATCCAGCCACGGGCCCATCCATCTGGCCCATCAAGACTCACTCTCATTTCATCAGTCCATAAAACCTTAGAAAAATCAGTCTTGAGATATTTCTTGGCCCAGTCTTGACGTTTAAGCTTGTGTGTCTTGTTCAGTGGTGGTCGTCTTTCAGCCTTTCTTACCTTGGCCATGTCTCTGAGTATTGCACACCTTGTGCTTTTGGGCACTCCAGTGATGTTGCAGCTCTGAAATATGGCCAAACTGGTGGCAAGTGGCATCTTGGCAGCTGCACGCTTGACTTTTCTCAGTTCATGGGCAGTTATTTTGCGCCTTGGTTTTTCCACACGCTTCTTGCGACCCTGTTGACTATTTTGAATGAAACGCTTGATTGTTCGATGATCACGCTTCAGAAGCTTTGCAATTTTAAGAGTGCTGCATCCCTCTGCAAGATATCTCACTATTTTTGACTTTTCTGAGCCTGTCAAGTCCTTCTTTTGACCCATTTTGCCAAAGGAAAGGAAGTTGCCTAATAATTATGCACACCTGATATAGGGTGTTGATGTCATTAGACCACACCCCTTCTCATTACAGAGATGCACATCACCTAATATGCTTAATTGGTAGTAGGCTTTCAAGCCTATACAGCTTGGAGTAAGACAACATGCATAAAGAGGATGATGTGGTCAAAATACTCATTTGCCTAATAATTCTGCACTCCCTGTACACTAATAGTGTGTAATGATTTAAACACATATTTCCTTTTCTTCGTATTTGGGGCGCTAAACCTTTTCTTATTAGTTTAGATTATATGCCCCCATAAGTGATGTGTTTATGGACTAAGGTGGCTGTATTACCTAATGGATCTGAGTATATTACACACTTGCATCAGATCTAATACTGCTCTTTTTCTTCAAACCGCTGTTTCTTTGTGTGTATGTTTCCATCGTAACAGAATTGTGTATATGTTTCCATAGCAACTGAATGCCGTATTCGGTTGTTATGTTACCCACTATGTCTTTATATATAAGTCACACTTACTTTGCTGCATAGATGCAGCATCCAATATTTACACTGGTGTGAGTCACACGATTTGTATGATTTTATAATGTGCTTACACTGTTTATTATTATGCACTGAAATGTATCAAGATATACGTTACTGGAAGTGATGTGTGTACAATTCCGGTCCTAAGAGATAGTGCAACGCAAGATGTGTTCTACCACAAAAGTTTGGCGCCACTGACTAGGCTTGGTAAGAGAATTGTTTGATTGATGTTCACTATAAATGTTGTGGTTTTGTTCACTTGTTTATGCTGACAAAGGGAACTAGATCCCAGAAAACGTTACATTAAAGTACTTGTTTATCTTTGAGCTCATATAACTTTTTTATTAAAATTTTATTTTAATAATTTGTATTATGTAGTGTTATTATGAGCGTAACTGTTCTTTTTTATGTGTTTTTGATGTGTTTTGTGAAATTTTTATGTTTTGTCAAACAGTTAACCAGAGATCTGAGGTCGCAATAATTATTCTAGTGTAAATCGTGATTGAGCTCACGCTTTACGCATTTACTTTCAACTTGTAATATGAGCACTGCTTCCAACAAGCCCAAACAGCTACGATAAACCCAATATCGCTTGCGTGTAACAGTGCCCCACTCGTAATCTGGCCCTGAATGTATCCTTTAAACAAACAGAATTATGCATTTTATTGCATTAGCCATTCCACCACCATATGAAACCTCTTCCAGGTCATTAATGAACCTTTAACATCTTTAGCATTCAGAGTATTAAACCCTTTGCCCACTGGAAATAACTTGATACATTAACTTAGTCACATCTCCAGCAATCATTACATCAGTTTCTCATTTGATGTACTTTTCTATTCTTTGATAGGGATATAATTTTAACCCCCTGAACCTTTTAGCAATTGTATAAAACATACACATAAGCACAGTCAAACACACAACCATGCACAAACCATCCTTGCAAACCCATGACACAAAATATGGTATTCTTTTAATACTTACTACTTGCATCATGCATAAATTATATCATACCACATCTCCACCACAAAACTACTGACATTACAACATCGATATATGGTGATGTCACTAAGCCCTGGAAACCATGAAGCCAAGAGACAGCTTCATAGGACTTAAGGGCGCTGTACGGTGGGTAAGTATTTAAACTCCTCAATCTCAGCTCCTTTAAATCCTAAAAATCCTAAAGATCCACCATTTGAAAAGAAATCGTCTTCGAGTGACTTAGGGGTATAAGTTCAAGCACCAACATGTAAAAAAAAAATTCCCATACTTCCCAATACTGTTTGCAGGCTGGTGATCTCTAGGCACTTATGACAGGTCATCAAAAAAACTAAGGCCTAGATTTAGAGTTCAGCGGTAGCCGTGAAAACCAGCGTTAGAGGCTCCTAACGCTGGTTTTAGGCTACCGCCGGTATTTGGAGTCAGTGATTAAAGGGTCTAACGCTCACTTTTCAGCCGCGACTTTTCCATACCGCAGATCCCCTTACGTCAATTGCGTATCCTATCTTTTCAATGGGATCTTTCTAACGCCGGTATTTAGAGTCGTTTCTGAAGTGAGCGTTAGAGCTCTAACGACAAAACTCCAGCCGCCTGAAAATAGCAGGAGTTAAGAGCTTTCTGGGCTAACGCCGGTTTATAAAGCTCTTAACTACTGTACTCTAAAGTACACTAACACCCATAAACTACCTATGTACCCCTAAACCGAGCTCCCCCCACATCGCCGCCACTCGATTAAAATTTTTTAACCCCTAATCTGCCGACCGCCACCTACGTTATCCTTATGTACCCCTAATCTGCTGCCCCTAACACCGCCGACCCCTGTATTACATTTATTAACCCCTAACCTGCCCCCCACAACGTCGCCGCCAGCTAATTACAATAATTAACCCCTAATCTTCCGACCGCAAAGCGCCGCCACCTACGTTATCCTTATGTACCCCTAATCTACTGCCCCTAACACCGCCGACCCCTATATTATATTTATTAACCTCTAATCTGCCCCCCTCAACGTCGCCGACACCTGCCTACACTTATTAACCCCTAATCTGCCGAGCGGACCTGAGCGCTACTATAATAAATGTATTAACCCCTAATCCGCCTCACTAACCCTATAATAAATAGTATTAACCCCTAATCTGCCCTCCCTAACATCGCCGACACCTAACTTCAATTATTAACCCCTAATCTGCCGACGGGAGCTCACCGCTATTCTAATAAATGTATTAACCCCTAAAGCTAAGTCTAACCCTAACACTAACACCCCCCTAAATTAAATATAATTTAAATATAACGAAATTAATTAACTCTTATTAAATAAATTATTCCTATTTAAAGCTAAATACTTACCTGTAAAATACATCCTAATATAGCTATAATATAAATTATAATTATATTGTAGCTATTTTAGGATTAATATTTATTTTACAGGCAACTTGGTAATTATTTTAACCAGGTACAATAGCTATTTAATAGTTACCTAGTTAAAATAATAACAAATTTACCTGTAAAATAAATCCTAACCTAAGATATAATTAAACCTAACACTACCCTATCAATAAATTAATTAAATAAACTATCTACAATTACCTACAATTAACCTAACACTACACTATCAATAAATTAATTAAACAGAATTCCTACAAATAAATACAATTAAATAAACTAGCTAAAGTACAAAAAATAAAAAAGAACTAAGTTACAAAAAATAAAAAAATATTTACAAACATAAGAAAAATATTACAACAATTTTAAACTAATTACACCTACTCTAAGCCCCCTAATAAAATAACAAAGCCCCCCAAAATAAAAAATTCCCTACCCTATTCTAAATTAAAAAAGTTAAAAGCTCTTTTACCTTACCAGCCCTGAACAGGGCCCTTTGCGGGGCATGCCCCAAGAATTTCAGCTCTTTTGCCTGTAAAAAAAAACATACAATACCCCCCCCCAACATTACAACCCACCACCCACATACCCCTAATCTAACCCAAACCCCCCTTAAATAAACCTAACACTAAGCCCCTGAAGATCTTCTTACCTTGTCTTCACCATCCAGGTTCACCGATCCGTCCTGAAGAGCTCCTCCGATGTCCTGATCCAAGCCCAAGCGGGGGGCTGAAGAGGTCCATGATCCGGTCAAAGTCTTCATCCAAGCGGGGCAGAAGAGGATCTTCCATCCGATTGAAGTCTTCATCCAGGCGGCATCTTCTATGGTCTTCCATCCGGAGCGAAGCGGCAGGATCCTGAAGACCTCCAGCGCGGAACATCCATCCGGCCCGACGACTGAACGACGAATGACTGTTCCTTTAAGGGACGTCATCCAAGATGGCGTCCCTCGAATTCCGATTGGCTGATAGGATTCTATCAGCCAATCGGAATTAAGGTAGGAATTTTCTGATTGGCTGATGGAATCAGCCAATCAGAATCAAGTTCAATCCGATTGGCTGATCCAATCAGCCAATCAGATTGAGCTCGCATTCTATTGGCTGTTCCGATCAGCCAATAGAATGCGAGCTCAATCTGATAGGCTGATTGGATCAGCCAATCAGATTGAACTTGATTCTGATTGGCTGATTCCATCAGCCAATCAGAAAATTCCTACCTTAATTCCGATTGGCTGATAGAATCCTATCAGCCAATCGGAATTCGAGGGACGCCATCTTGGATGACGTCCCTTAAAGGAACAGTCATTCGTCGTTCAGTCGTCGGGCCGGATGGATGTTCCGCGCTGGAGGTCTTCAGGATCCTGCCGCTTCGCTCCGGATGGAAGACCATAGAAGATGCCGCCTGGATGAAGACTTCAATCGGATGGAAGATCCTCTTCTGCCCCGCTTGGATGAAGACTTTGACCGGATCATGGACCTCTTCAGCCCCCCGCTTGGGCTTGGATCAGGACATCGGAGGAGCTCTTCAGGACGGATCGGTGAACCTGGATGGTGAAGACAAGGTAGGAAGATCTTCAGGGGCTTAGTGTTAGGTTTATTTAAGGGGGGTTTGGGTTAGATTAGGGGTATGTGGGTGGTGGGTTGTAATGTTGGGGGGGGGTATTGTATGTTTTTTTTTACAGGCAAAAGAGCTGATATTCTTGGGGCATGCCCCGCAAAGGGCCCTGTTCAGGGCTGGTAAGGTAAAAGAGCTTTTAACTTTTTTAATTTAGAATAGGGTAGGGAATTTTTTATTTTGGGGGGGCTTTGTTATTTTATTAGGGGGCTTAGAGTAGGTGTAATTAGTTTAAAATTGTTGTAATATTTTTCTTATGTTTGTAAATATTTTTTTATTTTTTGTAACTTAGTTCTTTTTTATTTTTTGTACTTTAGCTAGTTTATTTAATTGTATTTATTTGTAGGAATTGTGTTTAATTAATTTATTGATAGTGTAGTGTTAGGTTAATTGTAGGTAATTGTAGGTAGTTTATTTAATTAATTTATTGATAGGGTAGTGTTAGGTTTAATTATATCTTAGGTTAGGATTTATTTTACAGGTAAATTTGTTATTATTTTAACTAGGTAACTATTAAATAGCTATTGTACCTGGTTAAAATAATTACCAAGTTGCCTGTAAAATAAATATTAATCCTAAAATAGCTACAATATAATTATAATTTATATTGTAGCTATATTAGGATGTATTTTACAGGTAAGTATTTAGCTTTAAATAGGAATAATTTATTTAATAAGAGTTAATTTATTTCGTTAGATTTCAATTATATTTAACTTAGGGGGGTGTTAGTGTTAGGGTTAGACTTAGCTTTAGGGGTTAATCCATTTATTATAGTAGCGGTGAGCTCCGGTCGTCAGATTAGGGGTTAATAATTGAAGTTAGGTGTCGGCGATGTTAGGGAGGGCAGATTAGGGGTTAATACTATTTATGATAGGGTTAGTGAGGCGGATTAGGGGTTAAAAAAAATATGCAGGGGTCAGCGATAGCGGGAGCGGCAGATTAGGGCTAATAAGTGTAAGGATAGGGGTGTTTAGACTCTGGGTACATGTTAGAGTGTTAGGTGCAGACGTAGGAAGTGTTTCCCCATAGGAAACAATGGGGCTGCGTTAGGAGCTGAACGCTGCTTTTTTGCAGGTGTTAGGTTTTTTTTCAGCTCAAACAGCCCCATTGTTTCCTATGGGAGAATCGTGCACGAGCACGTTTTTTAGGCTGGCCGCGTCCGTAAGCAACTCTGGTATCAAGAGTTGCATTTGCGGTAAAAATGCTCTACGCTCCTTTTTTGGAGCCTAACGCAGCATTTGTTTGAACTCTCGATACCAGAGTTAAATTTATGGTGCGGCCAGAAAAAAGCCCGCGGATCGTTAACAGCCCTTCTACCGCCAAACTCCAAATCTAGGCCTTAATGACTTCTTGTTTTAACACCCAGAAGCCCCTATTTAAAATAAAGTTCCTTTATAGGTGTTTATAGCCAGGTAATCACTGAGGTAATAGTGATCACCTAGTGTGTAAAATGTTCATTTATTTGAGAAGAGTCTCATTGGAGCCCCTATGAGCATATAAAAGTCATAGATATAAACCCAAATGACCTTTTTTTTTTTTTGTGCCATAACTGTGGTGTTCTCTGTTTAAAATTATAATGTACTGCAAAAAGGGCATAGGGCCTATTAAAGTTGGAGTGCAAATTGTTCCTAATCTTCTCCCACTATTGTTTCTCCAACTAATAAGGAGGAGCAGTCCCTAAAACTGAAGTAAATATACTGCTCTTTCTGTCGTCTATACCCTCAACAGATTCATCAAAAAAACAATAGGCAAACCCTTTGATCTTTGCAAGGAATGATAGTGTATTAAGCCCTTAAAGTAGCCTAAGCCCTTAGCTACCCTTCCCATCAATGCCATAAGAGGATAACAACCACTGTATACATATTAATACATAGACATTTGAATGATAACGCTTTTTTAAATCCCATACTCACCCCATCTAACATTTATTCTCTCTACCTCCCCTAGAGAGAGTTTAAGACAACTTATGTGTTTTATACGGTGCTATCCAATTTATAACTATTTTAATGTTATAACAGATCTAGTCGTAATCTGGAATCATAGTCCAAGGGATCGTCTTGTTGCTAAAGCAATGTATGTAATCAGATGACAGTCTTGCCCATAGCATATGAAGCATTTACAACGTAGACAAACTAAAATGTGCATCTACAGACAAGCAAATAATTCTACCTTTATTTTAGTAAGCTGTTGAAAGTCTCCCTTATATCAGAGCTTCTGAAGTCTGTTCATTGGTACAAATGAAGAGAAACATATAAAAAAAACAGTGATAACCTCCTTGTGAGAGGCAAACATTAACTTATCTGAACTAGAACACTGCAAAGACAGACATCTCCTACATTGGGACTCCGTGCAAACTTGATTTCCTCAGGTCCAGCAGAGGGGTCCTCAAAAGTGGATTAGCAAACAGTTCTGTGGTTTAAGCTGGCTTTAATCACTGAGCTCCCCAATCCGCCTCAGGCCTAGGCTGTCCTGCAGCTGCCACTATGTTTGGAGGGTTGATCTGTATACCCAGAGCCTGACTGAAAGCGGGGAGGTCAGCAGATGTTCTGAAGATGGCAGACGCGCCATTTTTAGACGTGATTAGGCATGTGGGAAACCCCCACCTGTATAGAAGCTGTTGCTCCTTGAGCCTTGATGTTATGTAACATAGGTCTCGACGCTTCTGGAGAGTAGCCGGGCACAGATCAGTAAAGACCTGTACTTCCATCCCCTCAAATTGCAGGGGATGCTTGTTCCTAGCATGTCAAAGAATGCCTTCTTTGTCTTTATATGATAAAGGTTTCATAATGATGTCCCTGGGGGGTGTTCTAGCTGGTGGTCTGGGTCGCAGCGCCCGGTGTGCCCTTTCCACCTGGATCTCCGCAGCATCAGGTGTATTTTTAAGGAATTTGGATGTAGTGATTTATATCAGGCGGGCTCACATTTTCAGGCACTCCACGGAGCCGCAGGTTATTCTGCCTGCTCCTATTTTCCAAATCTTCGATTCTGTCAGTCAGTGACTGCACTGTTGCCTCTTGTGATTGTATGCAGCTGGCCTGCAGCTGTAGGTCTGAGCGCATAACTTCTTGTGTTTCTTCCACCTGCGCAACCCTACGGTCCACTGCCAGTATATCCTTTTTTAGTTCCCAAAACATAAGCTTCACATCCACCATGGCCTCTTTTATATCATTTTAGGACGATGTGCCTAATATCTTCTTTAGTAACATAACTGGACATCACAGGTTCTGAACTCATTATCTGCACAGCAGCTGCTTGCCTGCTAGTTTCAGGGGCTTCCCTGCCTGCGCAGGAGGACGCCTCAGAGGAAATCAAATAATTTTCCAAGTTAGAAGATTGGGAGCCCTTGGAGGGTTTTGAGCTTTTCCTGTTAGCCATTCCCAAATCTAGGGCAGTGGGAAGCCCAGGGACCACTTCTATCTCTTCCCCCCTAGTGTTTACTTCAGCTGAGTTAATTATGCAGTATAGGGTAATTTCTGTCTCAGTATGTGGTACTTTATATATTTATATTCTCTGTTCCAACCACAGCCCAGAGTCGAACAATCCCCCTCCAAACTCAGAATATTATTGCCAGAAATAAATCTCTTTTGTTTCCTCCAATATATTTCATAGCAGTTCTGTGAATAAGCACAGTTGGCAAGTGATACCTGAGTACTGCAAAGTTATGACCCAGATCTCACTACCTTGCACGTGTAATATGTTCCGGTTTCTGAGTGCAATCAGTGCAAAGGAGATATCTTGGGCTTCAATAATGATAAAACTCACCCACCGGTGCAGCAATGCCAAAATCCTCTTTTTACTTGGCAGAGACTGTTTTAGCGGCTTAGCACCAATCTGTGCCGTCAGTAGCTGCGTCCCAATTCAGGCAAGGCCCCAAATTCCCGGCCCGCTCCAGCTCCGCAATCCAGATCACTTCACTGTGAGTATTAGAAGTTCTTGGCAAAGGAATCAGGCGGTAGATGCTTAAACCCGACAGCTAGGTCAATCAGGTATCTCCAACACTGTTCCTCACTGCTATCTCACTCTTTATATTCCGGTGCAGCTTAATTGCGCAGCAAACACCCCAGACCCCCTCTGGTCAGCAGAAAGGGATACTAAGGGTCAAGTTCTTTGGCCACCTCCAGGGATATATTACATAAATTTTCTTCAGTTCCAACAAGCTATGGGTCATTCAATACCTTGTATAAGAGCTTTGAGGCTTCAGAGCTCAATCAGTGTGCGGCCATCAGCAAGCGTGGCCAAGCTCCGCCCCCCAAATGACCTTTTTTATACATGAATAACTTCTTCTTTTTATAAAAGAATTTAGAACAAAACCGCACATGCTCTGTTCTAAAATTTAATATTTAGGGGGCTAACAAAGGTGGCAAAAAGTTATAAGACACAACACAATAGAATTTGCAGTATTGCAACTGCATTAACATACTCTCCCATTGACTAACACCCGCAAAGTCAAAGTAACTCAAGCACCAGTGGCTTATATTTAGTGTGCAAAGTTGGAGGAGCCACTGCTTGAAGACTCCAACATAATATCGGCACAAAAAAATTCCAGCAGCACAACAGTAGTGAATTATATTCCAAATTTATTAGGTACCTGAAGGTAAAATAATGATGTTTCGGGCTCAGTTGCCCTTAATCAAGATATGATTAAGGGCAACTGAGCCCGAAACATCATTATTTTACCTTCAGGTACCTAATAAATTTGGAATATAATTCACTACTGTTGTGCTGCTGGAATTTATTTGTGCCCATTGACTAACACCCATACTATCTCTCTAGCCCAAATCGCCATAAGCCCCCTACTCTAATAACCCCTAACCTGTGGCATAGCCCACCGAAAAGTCCACATTACACTATAAACCCATAAACCGCCACACCTCCACATCACAAAGTAACCCACTATGCTATTAACCCCTTAATTCCCCAAAAAACATTGCAGAGTAAACCACTACACTATTAACCCCTAAACCGTCACAACCCCATCACAAAGTAACCCGCTAACATCTAAACCCCCTAACCTATCATTCCTTCTTACTCCAAAACAGACTAACCTTACCTGTAAACAAAAATCTAATAGTATCTTTGAAAAAGAAAAAAAAAACATACAAAATTACCATCACAAAAAACAACATTTAAATGACCAAAAAAAAACTAAACCAATGCCTATTCTAAAACAACACTTAAAAAAAAACACTCCAACATAACAAACCTATACTAACACTAAACTACAGAAATAGCACTTAAATGTAATTCTATTGGCTGAATTGAATTTGAAATTGAAAATCAGCCAATAGGAATGCAAGGGTACCACTATATAAAAAGGGTACCATGCATTAAAAATTAATTGGCCCCAAGTTATCAAGGTCTGTCAGACCTGATCCGACAGTGCAGATCAGGTCCGACAGACCTCTCTGAATACGGCGAGCAATACGCTCGCCGTATTCAGCATTGTACCAGCAGCTCACAAAAGCTGCTGGTGCAACGCCGCTCCCTCAATAGGCCACCAGCAGGGGGGTGTCAATCAACCCGATCGTACTCGATCGGGTTGATTTCTGGCAATGTCTGTCCGCCTGCTCAGTGCAGGCAGACAGGTTATGGAGCAGCGGTCTTTGTGACTGCTGCTTCATAACTGCTGTTTCTGGTGAGCCTGCAGGCTCGCCAGAAACACAGGGCATCAAGCTGCATTCGGAGCTTGGTAAATATGCCCCATAGTGTGGCTGGTGATCGCATGAAGAGGATATCAGGGATGGAAGATAAGAAGATGGATGAAGAGTGCTGCTGGGATGAATATAAGAAGATCGCCACCAGGATGAAGATGGAGCACTGCCCGGATTCATCTTTGGTGAGTACCCTATTTGGGGTTTAGTGTTAGGTTTGTTTTTGGATGGTTTTTTTTTTAGATTAGAGGTATTTTTATGGACAGCAAAAGTGCTAAATACCCTTTTAAAGGCAAGCTAAGTTTTTTAAAATAGCCTTTTTTAAGGGGGGGGGTTAATTGTAGGGTTTTGTAGAATTTTTTTGAGAAAAAGAGCTTACACTTAAGGGCAATGCCCTACAAATTGTCCTTTTAAGGGTCATTTCTGTAGTTTATTTTTAGAATCGTTTTGTTTTTATTTTAGGGTGAGTTTAAGAATAGGCATAACTCTTTTTTATTTTGTTATTTTTTTATGTTTTGTGTAATGGTAGATATTTTTTCTAATGTTATTTTTTGGGGTTTTTTACAGGTAAGGTTAGTATTTTTTTGGAGTAACTTAGGAGGTTTTAGGTTAATGGGTTTAGTTATTAGTGGGCATCTGCAATATAAGGTAATTTAGTGTTCATTAGGTTAGGGGTTTAGATGTTAGTGAGCTAATTTGCGATGGGGGTGTGGCAGTTTAGGGTTAAATAGAGTGGTGGGTTGCTTTGCGATAAGTTGGGTGGTGGTTTGGAGGTTAATAGAATTGTTTAGTGCAACTGTTTCCTCTGGCCAAACTCTTTACACAACTTTTCAGGTTGAGTAAAAAGTTTGAGCGTTAATTGCAATTGTTTTTGAGCGATAGAATTTACTTTCAACTTGTAGTACAAGTGCACATTGCTTCTCAACATCACCCATAGAAAAAAATTCAGGATTCGCAAATTTGCAGTAATTTAAACAGTGCCCCACTTGTTATATGGATTTGAGCATAAAAAACACTGCAATCTCGCAATCGCGTTTACTCTTCTCACGCTAATGATAACGCTCCACTCTTAATCTGACCCTTTTTTTGTTTAGTTCTCAAGTGTCATTATATATATATATATATATATATATATATATATATATGGAGTAAGGCAAGAGAAGTTACCAGCGCTAAATTATACCTAATGTTCTAAATGGACAGAGAATGGTATAGAGAGTAGTCTGATGAAACTACCTGATCGTTCAAATGGTAGTGCAGCTTGAAATGATCAAAGTGTACCGTTGTCACTTATAGAAATGTTAACATCAAAGAGAAAAAATCATATACAGAGTTCAGCGCAACAATTACCATATATAAATTAATATTCTATTATAAGGCGTACTAATACTAGTAAAGTCTTAGTATAAATATACTTTTCGTTGGTAAGAAAAGCCTACAGAGTCTTTTCTGCTTCCAATCTTAGTGTGGAATATGATCTACAGCATTCACTATAGTAGATGTCTCCTTACCAGATTTACCCTCAATCATATGAGGTAATGAGTGGTCACGAAAAAGTAAATTCAGGTGATTCTGGAGCAGTGGTGGTGTGTAGTCTGTGACCGTTTTCCACAGGAGAGTGTTGGTACTCTGTTCTTGTACGTGCCACTTGCTGAATGGAAACTTCCAATAGCTCTTTTCCTTATGTTGAGGAACTTGTCTGTGGTCTCTCAGGAGTATGGTATTATCCCAGTTCGATAATTTATAGAAGAAAAGAGGACAAAAGAAACAGCGTAATACTGTATACAAAGTGTTAATTTATTACAGTGATTTAAACGCTACACACTTACATTTTAAAACCTCAATCCATGATGAGGTAAGCATTCAAACATTTAAAATAGTAAAAAGGTGTAGATTGAACCAGGTCAATCTAATGGTGCAGAGCTTGATACTGAATGACTTGATTACCGGTGATTTATATCCGTTAATATACACACAGTCACTTGTATTTGTTGATAGAAAATTGCAGTGCACTTGCAATAGTCAAATAGTGTGACTGAAGAAAACAATGTTGTGGGGTTAAGGAGCCACTATTGTCCTGTTGTTCACTGACAGGCTATGTTATTTTGAGCAAGTAAGTTGCCTGCTATAATGCGAGAGGCTTGGAGTATGGCAAGCAAAAAATGAGCCGGACCGCTGGGTAAAGTAAAACTGCACTGCCACTATTTAAAAGACCTGTGTCTGCGAGACCTTCCATGGTATATGTCCCTTGATTAAGTTTTAGCTTTTCATGATGTCGGCACAGAGTCAGTTTACGTATAAGTTTATTAAAATCAATAAATAAATTGAAGGGGTTTGGGCCTCTAGTGGGGGCAAAACTGAGCCCTCTTGCAAGGACCTCCAGTTGGGTTTCTGAAAAAATAGAGGAGGATAGATTAAATATCTTTAGTAATTGTTGTCCTGTTTCCCTCTTTTTGGAGTCCTTGGCATTTCGTTTTCGAATTCTGGGTCCCACTAGGCCTCTTCCTCTTCTGCCTCTACGGGTCCTTTTCTCTTTCTTGTCTGTTCCATTGCCCATTGGGGTCGCAAATTGATTTCTTGGTTCATTGACTCTGTTGGTTGCCTTGTATGTGTCTCTGTAAAATTTGGAAAATTTTGTGGATGGTGATTGCCCGTCCAATCTCTTTCTAAAAAATTACGTGAATAATTTCCATGATGTTGTGGTTGATCAGTTTTTTTATTATAGTTGTTATGTCTATAATTTGTATATTGACTGGGGCCTGGTTTGGAATTTCTCCAATCCTGTTGGTCATTTGTTTGGTGTCGATACGAAGGGGTGTGATTTTGATATTGTTGTTGTGGTGTGTGTTGATTAAAGTATTGATTTGGTTGAGTATGTGTCCTGTTGGGGTTATTTCTAGGACCTTTCTTGATATTCCAAGAAACTTGTTTGGAACTATGTGGTTTGTAATGGTATTGGCTATACTCCCTCATCTCATTTCTATTGGAGTTTCTGCCTGTATTATAATTATACTCTCGACTAAAACTGTTTGTTCTGCTTTTTGAATTCGACAACATTTTACTATTATTTTGACTATTTCTTCTATTACCTTGAAGTGATTTGTTTTTAAAATGTTGTATTTGTGTCGTATTTTGTTGTACCTGATTGCGTCCTATGGAGATATTACTCGGTTCTCTATGTGTATTGCTGTTTTGATTCTGTTTATGTTCACTTGGTGGGTCTACTTCCCATATTGATTCTTCACCTTCTGTAAATTTTGTGGGGTCTTCTTCCCCTTCTTGCATGTCAAGGTAATCTTTGAGGAATTTTTTCCTCTTTTTTGCTTCAATAACTGTCTCAAACCTAGAAATTTTTTCTTTGTTTTTTTCGTCTAGCTCTTTAAGAACTGGATCATCTTTAAATTGTTCTAAATTTTTCCTAAGATCTAGGATTTCAACCGAAATTTTTTCTATTTTGTAGTTTCTATATTTTGAAGCTATTTTTGTCATAGTTACGGAACAATCCTCTAAGGCTGTATCCCATTCTGTCAAAAATTCTACTTCTTCAGGGTCAAAAATTGAAGATTTGTAAAGTTTCAACCCTTGGGGAATGATTTTATATTTTAAGTATCTTTCTAGGTTGAGGTTGTCGTACCAATGGGTTAGTTGTTTTTTACTTAGTTTTTCTAAGGTTTCAAAAATCTCCTTAGGATCTAAGTGTTGTTCTGTTATTAGTCTGCTCTCTTCGTCTAGATGAAAAGCTAAAACTTAATCAAGGGACATATACCATGGAAGGTCTCGCAGACATAGGTCTTTTAAATAGTGGCAGTGCAGTTTTACTTTACCCAGCGGTCCGGCTCATTTTTTGCTTGCCATACTCCAAGCCTCTCGCATTATAGCAGGCAACTTACTTGCTCAAAATAACATAACAAGTGACTGTGTGTATATTAACGGATATAAATCACCGGTAATCAAGTCATTCAGTATCAAGCTCTGCACCATTAGATTGACCTTGTTCAATCTACACCTTTTTACTATTTTAAATGTTTGAATGCTTATCTCATCATGGATTGAGGTTTTAAAATGTAAGTGTGTAGCGTTTAAATCACTGTAATAAATTAACACTTTGTATACAGTATTACGCTATGTTTCTTTTGTCCTCTTTTCTTCTATAAATTATCGAACTGGGATAATACCATACTCCTGAGAGACCACAGACAAGTTCCTCAACATAAGGAAAAGAGCTATTGGAAGTTTCCATTCAGCAAGTGGCACGTACAAGAACAGAGTACCAACACTCTCCTGTGGAAAACGGTCACAGACTACACACCACCACTGCTCCAGAATCACCTGAATTTACTTTTTCGTGACCACTCATTACCTCATATGATTGAGGGTAAATCTGGTAAGGAGACATCTACTATAGTGAATGCTGTAGATCATATTCCACACTAAGATTGGAAGCAGAAAAGACTCTGTAGGCTTTTCTTACCAACGAAAAGTATATTTATACTAAGACTTTACTAGTATTAGTACGCCTTATAATAGAATATTAATGTATATATGGTAATTGTTGCGCTGAACTCTGTATATGATTTTTTCTCTTTGATGTTAACATTTCTATAAGTGACAAGGGTACACTTTGATCATTTCAAGCTGCACTACCATTTGAACGATCAGGTAGTTTCATCAGACTACTCTCTATACCATTCTCTGTCCATTTAGAACATTAGGTATAATTTAGCGCTGGTAACTTCTCTTGCCTTACTCCATACCTATTCGTTACTTACGTAACGTACCCCAATCAGCAGCTTATTATCACCTAGTATATCCCCTAGAGGGACAGTTCCAAACATGGAATTTGGGAACTATTTTGACCCCGCCACTAGGGTAAAAAAACTCTCTATTAATCTAGACGAAGAGAGCAGACTAATAACAGAACAACACTTAGATCCTAAGGAGATTTTTGAAACCTTAGAAAAACTAAGTAAAAAACAACTAACCCATTGGTACGACAACCTCAACCTAGAAAGATACTTAAAATATAAAATCATTCCCCAAGGGTTGAAACTTTACAAATCTTCAATTTTTGACCCTGAAGATGTAGAATTTTTGACAGAATGGGATACAGCCTTAGAGGATTGTTCCGTAACTTTGACAAAAATAGCTTCAAAATATAGAAACTACAAAATAGAAAAAATTTCGGTTGAAATCCTAGATCTTAGGAAAAATTTAGAACAATTTAAAGATGATCCAGTTCTTAAAGAGCTAGACGAAAAAAACAAAGAAAAAAATTCTAGGTTTGAGACAGTTATTGAAGCAAAAAAGAGGAAAAAATTCCTCAAAGATTACCTTGACATGCAAGAAGGGGAAGAAGACCCCACAAAATTTACAGAAGGTGAAGAATCAATATGGGAAGTAGACCCACCAAGTGAACATAAACAGAATCAAAACAGCAATACACATAGAGAACCAAGTAATATCTCCATAGGACGCAATCAGGTACAACAAAATACGACACAAATACAACATTTTAAAAACAAATCACTTCAAGGTAATAGAAGAAATAGTCAAAATAATAGTAAAATGTTGTCGAATTCAAAAAGCAGAACAAACAGTTTTAGTCGAGAGTATAATTATAATACAGGCAGAAACTCCAATAGAAATGAGATGAGGGAGTATAGCCAATACCATTACAAACCACATAGTTCCAAACAAGTTTCTTGGAATATCAAGAAAGGTCCTAGAAATAACCCCAACAGGACACATACTCAACCAAATCAATACTTTAATAAACACACACCACAACAACAATATCAAAATCACACCCCTTCGTATCGACACCAAACAAATGACCAACAGGATTGGAGAAATTCCAAACCAGGCCCCAGTCAATATACAAATTATAGACATAACAACTATAATAAAAAAACTGATCAACCACAACATCATGGAAATTATTCACGTAATTTTTTAGAAAGAGATTGGACGGGCAATCACCATCCACAAAATTTTCCAAATTTTACAGAGACACATACAAGGCAACCAACAGAGTCAATGAACCAAGAAATCAATTTGCGACCCCAATGGGCAATGGAACAGACATGAAAGAGAAAAGGACCCGTAGAGGCAGAAGAGGAAGAGGCCTGGTGGGACCCAGAATTCGAAAACGAAATGCCAAGGACTCCAAAAAGAGGGAAACAGGACAACAATTACTAAAGATATTTAATCTATCCTCCTCTATTTTTTCAGAAACCCAACTGGAGGTCCTTGCAAGAGGGCTCAGTTTTGCCCCCACTAGAGGCCCAAACCCCTTCAATTTATTTATTGATTTTAATAAACTTATACGTAAACTGACTCTGTGCCGACATCATGAAAAGCTAAAACTTAATCAAGGGACATATACCATGGAAGGTCTCGCAGACACAGGTCTTTTAAATAGTGGCAGTGCAGATTTACTTTACCCAGCGGTCCGGCTCATTTTTTGCTTGCCATACTCCAAGCCTCTCGCATTATAGCAGGCAACTTACTTGCTCAAAATAACATAGCCTGTCAGTGAACAACAGGACAATAGTGGCTCCTTAACCCCACAACATTGTTTTCTTCAGTCACACTATTTGACTATTGCAAGTGCACTGCAATTTTCTATCAACAAATACAAGTGACTGTGTGTATATTAACGGATATAAATCACTGGTAATCAAGTCATTCAGTATCAAGCTCTGCACCATTAGATTGACCTGGTTCAATCTACACCTTTTTACTATTTTAAATGTTTGAATGCTTACCTCATCATGGATTGAGGTTTTAAAATGTAAGTGTGTAGCGTTTAAATCACTGTAATAAATTAACACTTTGTATACAGTATTACGCTATGTTTCTTTTGTCCTCTTTTCTTCTATAAATTATCGAACTGGGATAATACCATACTCCTGAGAGACCACAGACAAGTTCCTCAACATAAGGAAAAGAGCTATTGGAAGTTTCCATTCAGCAAGTGGCACGTACAAGAACAGAGTACCAACACTCTCCTGTGGAAAACGGTCACAGACTACACACCACCACTGCTCCAGAATCACCTGAATTTACTTTTTCGTGACCACTCATTACCTCATATGATTGAGGGTAAATCTGGTAAGGAGACATCTACTGTAGTGAATGCTGTAGATCATATTCCACACTAAGATTGGAAGCAGAAAAGACTCTGTAGGCTTTTCTTACCAACGAAAAGTATATTTATACTAAGACTTTACTAGTATTAGTACGCCTTATAATAGAATATTAATTTATATATGGTAATTGTTGCGCTGAACTCTGTATATGATTTTTTCTCTTTGATGTTAACATTTCTATAAGTGACAAGGGTACACTTTGATCATTTCAAGCTGCACTACCATTTGAACGATCAGGTAGTTTCATCAGACTACTCTCTATACCATTCTCTGTCCATTTAGAACATTAGGTATAATTTAGAGCTGGTAACTTCTCTTGCCTTATTCCATACCTATTCGTTACTTACGTAACGTACCCCAATCAGCAGCTTATTATCACCTAGTATATCCCCTAGAGGGACAGTTCCAAACATGGAATTTGGGAACTATTTTGACCCCGCCACTAGGGTAAAAAAACTCTCTATTAATCTAGACGAAGAGAGCAGACTAATAACAGAACAACACTTAGATCCTAAGGAGATTTTTGAAACCTTAGAAAAACTAAGTAAAAAACAACTAACCCATTGGTACGACAACCTCAACCTAGAAAGATACTTAAAATATAAAATCATTCCCCAAGGGTTGAAACTTTACAAATCTTCAATTTTTGACCCTGAAGATGTAGAATTTTTGACAGAATGGGATACAGCCTTAGAGGATTGTTCCGTAACTTTGACAAAAATAGCTTCAAAATATAGAAACTACAAAATAGAAAAAATTTCGGTTGAAATCCTAGATCTTAGGAAAAATTTAGAACAATTTAAAGATGATCCAGTTCTTAAAGAGCTAGACGAAAAAAACAAAGAAAAAATTTCTAGGTTTGAGACAGTTATTGAAGCAAAAAAGAGGAAAAAATTCCTCAAAGATTACCTTGACATGCAAGAAGGGGAAGAAGACCCCACAAAATTTACAGAAGGTGAAGAATCAATATGGGAAGTAGACCCACCAAGTGAACATAAACAGAATCAAAACAGCAATACACATCGAGAACCGAGTAATATCTCCATAGGACGCAATCAGGTACAACAAAATACGACACAAATACAACATTTTAAAAACAAATCACTTCAAGGTAATAGAAGAAATAGTCAAAATAATAGTAAAATGTTGTCGAATTCAAAAAGCAGAACAAAAAGTTTTAGTCGAGAGTATAATTATAATACAGGCAGAAACTCCAATAGAAATGAGATGAGGGAGTATAGCCAATACCATTACAAACCACATAGTTCCAAACAAGTTTCTTGGAATATCAAGAAAGGTCCTAGAAATAACCCCAACAGGACACATACTCAACCAAATCAATACTTTAATCAACACACACCACAACAACAATATCAAAATCACACCCCTTTGTATCGACACCAAACAAATGACCAACAGGATTGGAGAAATTCCAAACCAGGCCCCAGTCAATATACAAATTATAGACATAACAACTATAATAAAAAAACTGATCAACCACAACATCATGGAAATTATTCACGTAATTTTTTAGAAAGAGATTGGACGGGCAATCACCATCCACAAAATTTTCCAAATTTTATAGAGACACATACAAGGCAACCAACAGAGTCAATGAACCAAGAAATCAATTTGCGACCCCAATGGGCAATGGAACAGACAAGAAAGAGAAAAGGACCCGTAGAGGCAGAAGAGGAAGAGGCCTGGTGGGACCCAGAATTCGAAAACGAAATGCCAAGGACTCCAAAAAGAGGGAAACAGGACAACAATTACTAAAGATATTTAATCTATCCTCCTCTATTTTTTCAGAAACCCAACTGGAGGTCCTTGCAAGAGGGCTCAGTTTTGCCCCCACTAGAGGCCCAAACCCCTTCAATTTATTTATTGATTTTAATAAACTTATACGTAAACTGACTCTGTGCCGACATCATGAAAAGCTAAAACTTAATCAAGGGACATATACCATGGAAGGTCTCGCAGACACAGGTCTTTTAAATAGTGGCAGTGCAGTTTTACTTTACCCAGCGGTCCGGCTCATTTTTTGCTTGCCATACTCCAAGCCTCTCGCATTATAGCAGGCAACTTACTTGCTCAAAATAACATAGCCTGTCAGTGAACAACAGGACAATAGTGGCTCCTTAACCCCACAACATTGTTTTCTTCAGTCACACTATTTGACTATTGCAAGTGCACTGCAATTTTCTATCAACAAATACAAGTGACTGTGTGTATATTAACGGATATAAATCACCGGTAATCAAGTCATTCAGTATCAAGCTCTGCACCATTAGATTGACCTGGTTCAATCTACACCTTTTTACTATTTTAAATGTTTGAATGCTTACCTCATCATGGATTGAGGTTTTAAAATGTAAGTGTGTAGCGTTTAAATCACTGTAATAAATTAACACTTTGTATACAGTATTACGCTATGTTTCTTTGGTCCTCTTTTCTTCTATAAATTATCGAACTGGGATAATACCATACTCCTGAGAGACCACAGACAAGTTCCTCAACATAAGGAAAAGAGCTATTGGAAGTTTCCATTCAGCAAGTGGCACGTACAAGAACAGAGTACCAACACTCTCCTGTGGAAAACGGTCACAGACTACACACCACCACTGCTCCAGAATCACCTGAATTTACTTTTTCGTGACCACTCATTACCTCATATGATTGAGGGTAAATCTGGTAAGGAGACATCTACTATAGTGAATGCTGTAGATCATATTCCACACTAAGATTGGAAGCAGAAAAGACTCTGTAGGCTTTTCTTACCAACGAAAAGTATATTTATACTAAGACTTTACTAGTATTAGTACGCCTTATAATAGAATATTAATTTATATATGGTAATTGTTGCGCTGAACTCTGTATATGATTTTTTCTCTTTGATGTTAACATATATATATATATATATATATATATATATATATATATATATATATATATATATATATATAGAAAAAATATAAAATTCATTAAAATTATGGGGGTAGCTATGATTATGCGGTGAGTGGCGAAACATGTCAGCAGCAGTTATTGTTGTGAGACATGCCTTTTTTGATCATGTATGCATGGATTATTTTTAACTGAAATAAATCGAGTTTTGGATTTTGGGAAGAAGTTGTCTGCATTTTCGTTTTTGTATTGCTATATATATATATATATATATATATATTTATATATATATATATATATATATATATATATATATATATATATATATATAAAATTCATTAAAATTATGGGGGGAGATAAAAAACTGAAATTAAAATCCTCCATGTCTCAAAATTAAATCAATTTAAATATAAATATTTGCATAGGAAATTAGCACATCTAGGCAAGAATCCCCAGAAATAACTCATATACAATGTTACCAATGCACAAGAGAACATTGTATATGAGTTATTTCTGGGGAAAAAGCGAGCAGGATTCTTACCTAGATGTGCTAATTTCCTATGCAAATATTTACATTGATTTAATTTTGAGACATGGAGGATTTTAATTTCAGTTTTTTAACTCCCCCCATAATTTTAATGAATTTTGGTTTAACCTTCAAAATAGCTTTATAAATGCAGCAACCAGAAATCTATCTCCTACTGATGATTTCCAAATAGAACGAAACAGGCTGTCTAGGAGTGATTTCTGATTTGCTGCTATAATCCTGTTAAAAGGATAGCTGTGTTAAAACAGTACTTTTGAAGCAAAAAAACTGAGAATTTGCATATCTTATTTGCATATCTTACCCAGAATTCTCTTGTGCATTGGTAACATTGTATATGAGTTATTTCTGGGGAAAAAGCGAGCGGGGATTCTTGCCTAGATGTGCTAATTTCCTATGCAAATATTTACATTGATATATATATATATATCAGGGACGTGCACTCATAGGAGGCAGGGGAGGCAGTGCCTTCCCTGCCATATGTGGCCAAAGCTTAATTAGATTTTAATTAAAACAAAAAACAAATTCCCCAAAAAAATAATTTTCCCCCCATGTAATGCTATGGAGAGGCAGGTACAGGAACGTTTCTCTCCATTGCAGTACATGGGTCAAAGGAAAAGCTGTGCTGCAGCACCACCTGTGTTCTTTCAATATATTAGCAGCAACAATTGAGACTAATAGGAGGCACCCCTCTTGATGCCTCCTAGCAAGTGAAGATAGATTAATCAGAAGGAGGATGCAGTGAGCAGGGTCATGTGACACAACTGGAAGCTGAGGTAACCTAAGAACAGATGACACCAAGCAGAAGAGTAAAGTAGTATTCTATATCTCTTGTGATTCACAAATTGTGTTCAGATACAGCTCATTAGCAGGGGGGGGCAGTAAGTGAGCATAACCCAAGCAGAAGAGTAAAGTAGTATTCTACATCTCTTGTGATTCACAAATTGTGTTCAGATGCAGCTCATTAACAGGGGGGACAGTAAGTGAGCATAACCCAATACTGACAGGAAGTCAACGGGTCAATTCAAATTTAAATCCATAATTTAAAACCCAGAGTTTGAAGTTAAGTGTGCAGTGTCCACATTATTTAAATTAAAGTTTTTGACATTGAATATTGCTAAGCTTCCCTTTTACATGGTTATTAGATTTCATTAGGTACAAACTCCATATATGTTATGTCTGATCAGTCAGAGGATGCAGTATCTATTTTTATTTTTATTTGTGTCTCCATTTATTTAAAGACTGCTGTTAACTTGTAATTCACAAATCAATTGAAAGCTGTTGCATTGTGTTTTTAATATGTGCTGCTTTTATACAAGTTTATATTAATAAAAAGGAGATGAGCCATTTAAAAAATATATGTAATTATTGCAGTTAAATGTTTTTAGAAATAATGCCACTGTAAAGTAACTGGTTAAACACATAGTCAAAGGGAGACATTTAAAATTAAACTTTCATGATTGAGGTAGAGCATGCTATTTTAAAAGACTTTTCTAGTTATTTATATTTTGAGAATTAGCATCAACTGTTACTGGCCGCACGTCATCAAATCAAATTAGTTTTTGAAAGGAGCATGAAAGTCATAATTACATTTCATCATTCAGAAATTGCACACACAAAAAAACCCTTTCTATTTTACTTTTATTATTTTGTACTTCATTATTTTGGTATCCATTGGTGTCCTTTGTTGAAGAGCATACCTAAGTGGGATGTGCACGTGCATTTCTTGAACACCATATTGCAGCAGCTGTGTTGGCAGTATTGATAACTTGTCCTTTGTGTAAAACTTGTATGGTAAATTATTTCTATTTTTACAATACAGTAGTGAGTAGAGAAGAGATTGTGTATCATTCTATTTGCTTAGTAACTTGCACTGTGCCACAGAAATGTGTGAGTGTGTATGTGAGCAGAGTGTGTGTGGGTGTCAGTGAGCAGAGTATGTGTGCTTTATTCTCCAGGTAATCAATACATTTCCGATGAGCTGGTGCTTTAGTGCAGTGTTTCTCAACAATGGTCCTCAAGTACCCCCAACAGGCCAGGTTTTCATTATAGCCGAATCAGTGCACAGGTGAAGTAATCATCTGATCAGTAACTCAGTGGTTACTAACTTGCTCTCACCCATCACCTGATTATGTCACCTGTGCACTGGTTCAGCTATCATTTAAACCTGCCCTGTTGGGGGTACTTGCGGCCCTCTGTGCATGTGTTTCTCCGGCGTATCATATCTAGTGCCTCACCAGTCTCTGACCTCACTGCACGTTACTGATATATATATATATATATATATATATATATATATATATATATATATATATATATATATATATATATATATATATATATATATATATAATATAGAGAAAATAACTTTTGTAAACCGTTTACAAATCTAAACAAGTCAGAAGACTTGCTTTAAACCCAGAAACTCTCTGACTACACTGTTTCCAATGCAGCAAATGAATCTGGGTAAGATATGCAAATGAGGTTCACAATGATTCACCTTTTTACTTTTACCCTGCTTTTTAAGACAGACTTCCCTTTACACCATAGCACTGCTGCATTACACAGCTTTTATGCTTAGCTAGGGTTAGTACAGTGATTCAGACCAATCCCAGGACAGCCGTAAAGGGAAGTCTGTCTTAAAAAGCAGGCTAAAAGTAAAAAGGTGAGTCATTGTGAGCCTCATTTGCAAAACCTCCCCAGATTCCTTTGCTGCATTGGAAACAGTGTAGTCAGAGAGTTTCTGGGTTTAAAGCAAGTCTTCTGACTTATTTAGATTTGTAAATGGTTTACACAATGAGTTATTTTCTCTATATTTTGTATTTACTGGAGGATTTTAAACTCACTTTTCACCTACCAATAATTTTAATTTTTGTTGATTTTCCCCCAGAAATGAACTTTACCAAGCAGTGATTCAACCTACTCCCAGCTGATGAGTGGCAATAACCACGAAACAGCTGTCCTGGGATTGGTCTGAATCACTGTACTAACCCTAGCTAAGCATAAAAGCTGTATAATGCAGCAGTGCTATGGCATAAAGGGAAGTCTGTCTTAAAAAGCAGGCTAAAAGTAAAAAGGTGAGTCATTGTGAACCTCATTTGCATATCTTACCCAGATTCCTTTGCTGCATTGGAAACAGTGTAGTCAGAGAGTTTCTGGGTTTAAAGCAAGTCTTCTGACTTGTTTAGATTTGTAAATGGTTTACACAATGAGTTATTTTCTCTATATTTTGTATTTAGTGGTAGTAGTATATATATATATATATATATATATATATAAGGTGTTTAACAGTAATTATATTTTGTTTATTTAGGATCCAAGCGGTAGTTATCCATTCTTAGATCAGGTGCAGACCCCCAAAAACATTTTTAGTTACAAATTATGTTAGAAAGAGAAGAACCACAGTAGAGCTATATAAGATACTGTGTAAAGATAGGGGTTTACAGCACTCTATAGAGCTTTATTTTACTTTACTTTGTAGGTGTTTGACCGAAAGCAATTAAGAAACAAACAAACGGATGCACATAAGATCTGGTCAGCGGCAAATTAATTTACATAGTAACAAACATACTGAAAAGTTATTGCAATTTGTCATGGTATAAGCAATTATATTACTACCATAGCAGATAAGGTAGGACAATACCCACTGATGACAGCTAAAAAATCACCAAATTTAAGAAACAAACTAGTTAAAAGTAGATTTGTTAGATCACAGACTGAAACCACCTGGCTAAATAAACATCAACAGGTTAAAGGCACCTATCCCTGTGGACATTGTGTCTACTGTCCATATATCCTAAAAAGTAAAACTTTTTGCACTCACACAGGCAAGAATTTTGAAATAAGACACTTTGCAAATTGCAACACAGTAGGGGTTGTCTATCTCTTGCAGTGCTCCTGCCCCCGGTTCTATGTTGGAAAAACGAAAAGAATGCTCAAGGACAGGGTGCAGGAGCACAGGGATGACATTCTCTATGAAAGGGACACAAGTGTAGCTCGCCACTTTAAAGAGGTACACAATAGCAGCACTGTGTCTCTAAAATTTATAGCAATTGATAAAGGGATTACAAATGGAAGAGGAGGAGATGAGGACAAGTGCCTTCTTAGAAACGAAGCCAGGTGGACGTATACATTAAAAACAATGACTCCTACTGGTCTAAATGAAAGAATAGAATATGCTTCTTTTCTGGGCTAATTATGGTAACAAAATGAAAAACTATTTTTCTAGCTGGTATAATCATTTGGTCAGCAAATAATTACTATCAAGTATACTCGTTACTGAAAATTACTGCTCTATCTAAGTTTCCAATTTTCTACATGTCTAACCTAGTGTTGTATATGATGGCAATATTTGACTAGCGGAGCACATGATTTCTGTGTCCTGCGGCAGATTTAAGATGCATTTGTATCAAGTCTAATTCTCCTAGTAATTGGATAGTTTCTATGGAGCCTTGTCTGTGGGAAACCAATTGCAAATGTGTATTTACCGGAAATAAACAGACCCCCCTAGGAAAAAAATCCAATAATAGGTAGGAGAATACAGGTGTCAGGTAGTCCTGATGAGGCCCTAGCTTTCGCTGAGCATTGTGGGGCGAAACGCGCATCAACGACAGACACCTATCTGCAGTGTACCTAAGTTCGGATCAAGGGTATGAAGACAAATATCTGTCACCAGGTGTAGTCAATATCCCTACAAGCAAAGGTGAATTGACTTTGAAGTGGAGACAGCAAGCAGCTTGAGGTCGGAAGCACTTGTCCCGACTCGGCATGAAGCTTCAGTATCCATATCCGAACTAATCACTGTAGTCTTTGCGGATATAAGGTGGTTCCGGAGGTGAGCACAAACACAGACACCTGGAAACTAACGTATTGAGTGCAGACACTCGGACAGCTACTTACCGCTGTTTTGCGGCTACAAAAAGTGGAGCCGGAGGTGAGCACTAACACAGATATCTGGACTGTTGCTATATTACAGAAGTCTGGAAAAATGTGTTGAAGCAGATACTCGGACCACTATTTACCGCAGTTTCTTGGAAAGCTGCAATTGTCCTGAGTTGTGAATAATAACGGCATTTTGCAACAAAGTATCTTCTATTCATGCTAGTTGTAGAGGACGCATTTACCTTGGAGTTCTAGCATGAAAAATCTTATCGACAAAGATCATGTTCTAAGTAAAGAATGAGCCCGGAAAAATTTTATTCTTGAGTTTCCTGTGTGAAACCTGGGCCCAGGCAGAAATGGACTCTTTGGAAATATCTTGTCCCTTTCTACTTTTTCAATCATAAGGAGGACACTTTATACAGGTCATATATATGATCAAAAGTAATCCTACATGATTAGTAGCTATTTTCCTTTGTTGATTTACAGGATCAATATGCAATGTTGCAACTATATTAGCTGTTTTAGCAATATATCTTGATATGAATATCCCACTGCAGTGGTAGTAATATAATTGCTTATACCATGACAAATTGCAATAACTTTTCATTATGTTTGTTACTATGTAAATAAATTTGCAGCTGACCAGATCTTATGTGCATCCGTTTATTTGTTTCTTAATTGCTTTCGGTCAAACACCTACAAAGTAAAGTAAAATGAAGCTCTATAGAGTGCTGTAATCCCCCATCTTTACACAGTATCTCATATAGCTCTACTGTGGTTCTTCTCTTTCTAATTTGTAACTATATATATATATATATATATATATATATATATATATATATATATACAGATAGCCCTCAATTTACGCTGGGGTTAGGTTCCAGAAGCAATGGTTGTAAATAGAAACCATTGTAAATTGAAACCCAGTTTACAAAGTAAGTCAATGGGAAGTGAGGGAGTTAGGTTCCAGGCCCCACTCAAAATTGACATAAGTAACCTATAATACATTATTTTTAAAGCTTTGAAATGAAGACTATACATGCTAAACAGCATTATAAACAGTATCAAATAATCACACAACAGAGAATGTATCATCAAACGTTTAATGAACAAAAACATTTTTTACTTGCATTTTTCTGCAAAAAGGTCTCTGCATTGAAACAGTAGCATACACTTTTTAGCTGATATCCTGTCTGCAGCTATTCTATGCAATCCAGTCTGGACTGATTTATAGGCACCCTCACCTCAAGCAGCTGGGATAGAAGAAGAAAGGGAGGTTTCCTTCACGGCTGCTAGATCTTGTTGCTTTGAAAGCTGCTCGATAGCTCAAGTCTTATCTGTTCACACTGGTTAATTTCAGCCTGCTTGGCTTGCATATCTTTGCTGCAACACAATCGGACATCTCCACCTACTGGTCTGCCCTTATTTTAAACAATGTGCGGCTTTTCAGTGCTTTTCAATAGCAGTCACATGACTGAAAATAAAGGGCTTTATTCTGAAATGGCACAAATTGAACCGGCGCAAAACAAGGGCTATCAGTATATATATATATATATATATATATATATATATATATATATATATATAGATAAACAAGAAAATACAGTCTAACACTCCCAATCAGTAACGCAGCTTTCAGGGTGGACTTAAACAGCAGTGATTTCAAATGCCAGACAGTGCCTTATTGAACCTAGGATTATATATACAGTATATATATACATGCCAGACAGTATATATATATATATATCAAATGCCAGACAGTGCCTTATTGAACCTAGGATTATATATACAGTATATATATATATATATATATATATATATATATATATATATATATATATATATATATACACATATATATATATATATATATATATATATAAATAATGGTATAGTTGAAATCGAAAGGGTCTGCTGATAAAAACAATATATAAAATGTGAGTTTCTCACTGAGAAAGTACCTACTGTATGGCTTAAATGTTAGCAGCATCTACAAACTTCAAAACAGCTAAGCGCATGCGTAAAAGTGGCTCAGTAGTTAAACGTTTCTGCTATATTTCCCTGCTAACTAACATAAATAAATAAATGAATCCTAAATGTTCCAAAATTGTAATTCTTTATCAACAACCAAAGAGGAGATGCTCAGTACCCTTATTTATCATAGAGTTACCAGAATGATCACTTAGGGAACTGATTAATATTATTATATTTCACTCATCAATATGATTGTTTTTTACATAGGAAATTTCTTGCATATTGTGTGATGTTTTAGAGATCAAATGGATATGAATAAGATAGAAAGATTTAAAAATAGATCTGGTAAACTTGTACATGAAAGGCATCATTATCTTAGCATGTTTAGGATTTAATATATGTAGCTTAAAGAAGAGTATGGAGGGACGTATTATAGAAACTTTCAAGTATATTAAAGGGACACTAAACCCCAAAATTTTCTTTCATGAATCAGGTAGAGAATACAATTTTAAATAACATTCCAATTTACTTCTATTATCTAATTTGTAATATTCTTTAGATATACTTTGTTTAAGAAATAGAAATGCACATGGGTGAGCCAATCACACGAGACATATATGTGCAGCCACCAATCAGCATCTACTGAGCATATCTAGATATGCTTTTCAGCAAATAATATAAAGAAAATTAAGCAAATTGGATAATAGAAGTAAATGAGAAAGTTGTTTAAAATTGTATGCTCTTTTTAAATCATGAAAGAAAAATTTTGGGTTTCATGTCCCTTTAAGGGATTTAACAAAAGCATGGTTTTAAAAAAAATGGAAATGAGAACAAGATATAAGGCTGGATTTTTGAAGATTAAGGAATAATTTCAAGAATTACTTCATTGCAAAATGGGTGGTCAATTCATGGAATAGGCTTTTAATACTCATTTTTATTTTGTCATTTTCAATAGCTGCTTTTGCCATCTATGCTGAAAATGTGTTATCTATTGAAAAGCTATGAAAATGAGACACAAATCAATCTCCTAGTAGAGGTGGAAAGGAGAGAGAGTCAAGCCTCTTTGAAAACATGTTCCTGAAGCTGCCGGCACATCTTACAGATATTGCGTGTTCCATTCCAGACCTTAAAGGGACAGTCTAGTCAAAATTCAACTTTCATGATTCAGATAGGGCATGTCACTTTTAACAACTTTCCAATTTACTTTTATCATCAAATATGATTTGTTCTCTTGGTATTCTTATTTGAAAGCTAAACCTAGGTAGGCTCATGTGCTAATTTCTAAGCCCTTGAAGACCACCTCTTATCTGAATATATTTGACAGGTTTTCACAGCTAGAGGGTGTTAGTTCATTTATGCCATATACATAACATTGTGCTAATGTCCTTAGATTTACTTATGAGAGGGTACTGATTGGCTAAAATGAAAGTCTGTCAAAAGAACTTAAATTAAGGGGGCAGTCTGTAGAGGATTAGATACAAGGTATAGACAGAGGTAAAAAGTATATTAATATAACCCTGTTGGTTATGCAAAACTGGAGAATGGGTAATAAAGGGCTTATCTATCTTTTTAAACAATGCAAATTATGGAGTAGATGGTCCCTTTAATTAAAAAAATACTTTATTGCTAAAAAATGCTAACCGTTATCTAAGCCTTCAGTAATTCATATTTTTTTTTGCTGGTGGTGTGTATATTGCTATGCATATATGTGTATTCATGTGTATTTCTGTGTTTATATGTGTATATGTTGGAAAAATAGCGCTTAGACTTGCTCGACACAAGGCTGTCACAAGCCTTAAATCTGTAAAAAAAAACACAATATCTGTGAAGCGCAATAAAGAGAAGCACAATAAAATGCGTTATGCCTGTATATATATATAATCTTGATCACCAAAAGGTTAGAAAAACAGTACACCTTCTCTGCTTGTAGTGGGGCACGGAATAAAGGACTTGCCAGGTCCCAGTCAATCCAAGTATAAAGAATATTCCAGCCTCCAATTTCTTTAAAAGACCTTTATTTCATATAGGGTCCTGAGTAGAAATTACAACGTTTCAAGCCTAAACAGGCTCTTAATCATGTATCATACATGATTAAGAGCCTGTTTAGGCTTGAAACATTGTATTTTCTACTCAGGACCCTATATGAAATAAAGGTCTTTTAAAGAAATTGGAGCATTTATATTATGTTTAGGTTTAGACTTTTGTAATAGATTTGTATTCTGTAAGTGTCTGTCACTCTCTGATCCTGCTCTAGATACATCTTTGGGTAAAAATAATAATGTTTTTATTTTTTTATTTTTTATTTTGCTGCTGGTAGTGTTCACTTTTTTCTGCTTGCTGGTTGTCAGGGTGATAGTTACGCCTTGCTGCTCTGATTGGCTTGTTGTTTGGCCTGGGGGCCTTAAAGTCTTTAGTTAATGAAGGGGAAGTATGTGATACCTGGATCAGGTGTGACATCACTTCTGGTTTGATGATTTGGTCTGTGTTTCCATGTGTGACATTGTAAATATGTAAGTAGATATATACCCAGTGGATATAGAAAGTCTACACACCACTGTTAAAATGTCAGGTTTCTGTGATGTAAAAAAATGAGACACAGATAAATCATTTCAGAACTTTTTCCACCTTTAATGTGACCTATAAACTGTACAACTCAATTGAAAAACAAACTGAAATCTTTTAGGTAGAGGGAAGAAAAAATATAAAAATAAAATAATATGGTTACATAAGTGTGCACACCCTTAAACTAATACTTTGTTGAAGCACCTTTTGATTTTATTACAGCGCTCAATCTTTTTGGGTATGAGTCTATCAGCATGGCACATTTTGACTTGGCAAGATTTGCCCACTTTTCTTTGCAAAAACACTCCAAATCTTGTCAGATTGCGAGGGCATCTACTGTGCACAGCCCTCTTCAGATCAACCCACAGATTTTCAATCGGATTCAGGTCTGGGCTCTGGCTGGGCCATTCCAAAACTTTAATCTTCTTCTGGTGAAGCCATTCCTTGGTATCATCAGACCAGAACACCTTTTCCCACATGCTTTTGGGAGACTTCAGGTGTGTTTTGCAAAATGTAGCCTGGCTTGGTTGTTTTTCTTCATAAGAAAAGGCTTTCATCTTGCCACTCTACCCCATAGCCCAGACATATGAAGAATACGTGAGATTGTTGTCACATGTCCCACACAGCCAGTACTTGGCAGTTATTTCTGCAGCTTCTTTAATGTTGCTGTAGGCCTCTTGGTAGCCTCCCAGACCAGTTTTCTTCTCGTCTTTTCATCAATTTTGGAGGGACGTCCAGTTCTTGGTAATGTCACTGTTGTGCCATATTTTCTCCACTTGATGATGACTGTCTTCACTGTGTTCCATGGTATATCTAATGCCTTGGAAATTATTTTGTACCCTTCTCCTGACTGATACTTTTTAACAATGAGATCCCTCTGATGCTTTGGAAGCTCTCTGTGGACCATGGCTTTTGCTGTGGGATGCGACTAAGAAAATTTCAGGAAAGACCAACTAGAGCAGCTGAACTTTATTTGGGGTTAATCAGAGGCATTTTAAATGATGACAGGTGTATACTGACTCCTATTTAACATGATTTTGAATGTGATTGCTTAATTCTGAACACAGCTACATCCCCAGTTATAAGAGGGTATTCACACTTATGCAACCACTTTATTTTAGTTTTTTTTGTTTTCTTCCCTCCACCTAAAAGATTTCAGTTTGTTTTTCAATTGAGTTGTACAGTTTATAGGTCACATTAAAGGTGGAAAAATTGAACTGAATTATTTATCTTTGTCTCATTTTTTTACATCACAGAAACCTGACATTTTAACAGGGGTGTGTAGACTTATATATATATATATATATATAAAAAAAAAAAAATATATATATATATATATATATATGGAACAAAAAGCGAAACAAGTAGAAGGCGCTGGACTGAGGGGTGGAAAAGAGATATGGGAGCACTGAAGAGTGAACCTATATCAATCTAGAAGGTGGAATCCCCCGGGAGCAAAAAAACAACCCTATAGCAGCTATCCCTTAGAGAGCAGAGAAGCAATTGTGCTGGCCGAGAAAAAAGGAAATCCCCGGCTGGCACAGTGCTTATCCCCCTATGTAAATATATGTGTTAAGAGGCCGTGGTAAGGGATATAATAGCGCTGGTTGTTAGGAGACAATATAAAACACAATTATTATGTGTGACTGGATGCCGAATATAATACAGAATGCACAGCAAATCAAACACAATATGAATAAACACTAAAAAATAGAGTGGAGAGCTGAATACAAAATGTCCCAGATGCTAAAGCACTTATATGCTGTACATACACAGTTGTAGAATTCGAGACTTGGGATATGGGTGAAATGCAATTTACAAAAAAGAACCTCAATCGTATGAGGTAAGGCAACAGCACATCAGGAAATCCCTCTCAGTAGGCTTGGCCCCTTAGGGTATAGGGGAAACTTCCAACAACGAGCTTGTCTTTTTCCCTGCTGCTTTCCCGGGTATAGGTGAAACTTCAGGGAGTTGGAGCCCTTTTTCCTCGGCCTCTTTTAGTATGGGTCCTCTCAGGATGGTAGTATAAACAATATATAAAAGAAAGAAATGCCAAAATAGTGTGATATCGTTTAAAAATCAAACATTTTATTCACATACATTCACTCCTAAAAATGCCTGCTTACATCAAAAATCCTCACAAGTATGAGGTATTTGTACAGCGATATACAGCAAGTGCAGTCCAATATATGCACTGTATGATATTTACTGTAGTTGGATAGCCACAGGTAGTAGAATGGCCACAGGTAGCCAAAAAACATATGTGGCAGCAAGTATCCACAAACTGCTGTGATCAGTGGATGGATTGAAAATTATTATCTATAAAGTATACTACACCAGAGATTCTGGTTAGTGAGAACAGTCTGTTCGTGTAAGGTGAAGTCTAACGCGTTTCAAAGGTTGTAGTAATAACTCCTTCTTCTTCAGAGACTCTGAAGAAGAAGGAGTTATTACTACAACCTTTGAAACATACAGTGCATATATTGGACTGCACTTGCTGTATATCGCTGTACAAATACCTCATACTTGTGAGGATTTTTGATGTAAGCAGGCATTTTTAGGAGTGAATGTATGTGAATAAAATGTTTGATTTTTAAACGATATCACACTATTCTGGCATTTCTTTCTTTTATATATCGTTTATACTACCATCCTGAGAGGACCCATACTAAAAGAGGCCGAGGAAAAAGGGCTCCAACTCCCTGAAGTTTCACCTATACCCGGGAAAGCAGCAGGGAAAAAGACAAGCTCGTTGTTGGAAGTTTCCCCTATACCCTAAGGGGCCAAGCCTACTGAGAGGGATTTCCTGATGTGCTGTTGCCTTACCTCATACGATTGAGGTTCTTTTTTGTAAGTTTGCATTTCACCCATATCCCAAGTCTCGAATTCTACAACTGTGTATATACAGCATATAAGTGCTTTAGCATCTGGGACATTTTGTATTCAGCTCTCCACTCTATTTTTTAGTGTTTATTCATATTGTCTTTGATTTGCTGTGCATTCTGTATTATATTCGGCATCCAGTCACACATAATAATTGTGTTTTATATTGTCTCCTAACAACCAGCGCTATTATATCCCTTACCACGGCCTCTTAACACATATATATATATATATATATATATATATATACACACACACACACACACTCTCTCTCTATATATATATATACACACACTCTATATATATATATTTTTTTTCATATATATATATATATATATATATATAAATTGGAGCCCTTTCCAGTCAAACACCTTGACATGTGTTTGTTTTAAAACTGTTTAAACTGATATTGAAACTAAAATGGTGTGTGTGTGTTTGTGCTGCAAAACTGTTCACTAGGAATAGATTATTTAACTACTTAACTGATAGGACAAGGACCACAGCTGTGTTAGTAGACAGGTAGAAGGCAAAGCAATAATACAAACAAAAGCCTAGCTCTGTTTAGGATGAAACACAAACTAAACAAAACACTGAACGTATCACAATTATAATGTTTAATAATTAGCAGGTTATGTATCTTTGTGTTCCAAATCTAGGTGTATTTGTGATATCTTTGCTGCAACACAATTGGACAGTTCCACCTACTATACTTAGGGTTGCCACCTCGGCCATGTTTTCCTGGACACTTATGAGTTACACATGTTGCAGGGTGTGCAGGGATAAACCTGCATTGTTCTGCTGGACAGCACAAAAATAGTAACCCTGGACAGCACTATTCATGTTCCTCCCTGCACACCCTGCAGCATGTGTAACTCATACGTGTCCAGGAAAACATGGCCGAGGTGGCAACCCTAACTATACTACTACAATAATAAACCTATTAACCCCCCACCTTCCCGCATCACTACATACATTTATTAACCCCTAAACCTAACCCTAACGTAACCCTAAACCTAACACCCCCTAACTTAAATACAATTAAAATAAATCTAAATAAAACTTAAAAAAATAAATAAAACTAAATTATTACCTAAATAACCTATTTAAAACTAAATACAAACTTACCTGTAAAATAAAACCTAAGCTAGCTACAGTATAACTAATAGTTACATTGTAGCTATCTTAGGTTTCATTTTTATTTCACAGGTAAGTTTGTATTTGTTTTAACTAGGTAGACTAGTTAGTAAATAGTTATTAACTATTTACTAACTATCTAGTTAAAATAAATACAAAGTTACCTGTAAAATTAAACCTAACCTGCCTGAAAATAAAAACAAATATTACAATAAAATAAAAAAATTAAATTAATCAAATACAATTAACACTAAATTACACAAAATAAAAAACGAAATTATCAAAAATAAAAATGAATTACTCCTAACCTAATAATCAAAATAAAAAAGCCCCCCCACAAAATAAAAAAAACCCTAGCCTACACTAAACTGCAAATAGCCATTAAAGGGGCCTTTTGCAGGACATTGCCCCAAAGAAATCAACTCTTTTACCTGTAAAAAAAAAATACAAACAACCCTTCAACAGTAAAACCCACCACCCACACAACCAAACCTCCCAAATAAAATTCTATCTAAATAAACCTAAGCTAACCATTGCCCTGAAAAGGGCATTTGGATGGGCATTCCCCTTAAAAGGGTATTTAGCTCTTTTACGGTGCCAAAACCCTAAGCTAAAAATAAAACCCATCCAATAAACCCTTAAAAAAACCTAACACTAACCCTCGACGATCCACTTACAGTTTTCGAAGACCGGACATCCATCCTCATCCAGGTGGCAGAAGTCGTCATCCAAGCGGGCAGAAGTCCTCATCCAAGCAGGCAGGTCTTCATCCCAGCGGGCAAAAGTCTTCATCCAAGCGGGCAGAAGTCTTCATCCAGAAGATCTTCTATCTTCATCCGGCTTTGAGCGGGTCCATCTTCAAGACATACGGTGCTGAGTATCCTCTTCTTCCGATGGTCGCAGTAGAATGAAGTTTCCCTTTAGTGACATCATCCAAGATGGCGTCCCTTACATTCCGATTGGTTGACATAATTCTATCAGCCAATAGGAATTAAAGGGGAAAATCCTATTGGCTGTTGCAATCAGCCAATAGGATTGAGCTCATATTCTATTGGCTATCCCAATCAGCCAATAGAATGTGAGCTCAATCCTATTGGCTGATTGGATCAGCCAATAGGAGGAAAGTTCAATCCTATTGGCTGATTGCAAGAGCCAATAGGATTTTTTCCCCTTTCATTCCTATTGGCTGATAGAATTCTATCAGCCAATCGGAATGTAAGGGATGCCATTTTGGATTATGTCACTTAAAGGGAAACTTCATTCTACAGCGACCATCGGAACATGCTCCGCGCAGGATGTCTTGAAGATGGACCCGCTCTGCGCTGGGTGGATGAAGATAGAAGATGCCGTCTGGATGAAGACTTCTGACCGCTTAGATGAAGACTTCTGCTGGCTTCGATGAGGACTTCTGCCCGCATGGATGAAGACTTCTGCCGCCTGGATGAGGATGGATGTCCGGTCTTTGAAAACTGTAATTTGAAGTCAGCTGGAAGGCTGTAAAATCCCAGTCTGCTCTTATTGCACCTGGAGGTGCTCTCTGTTCTATAAGTGTAATCATTTGGTTATTACTACTCTACCCCTGACCATACGGTATTGGGCTATGGTTTTTCTTCTCTTCTTCCATATACAGATAAAGGGCATTGCCTCCTCTGATTATATGAGCTGATACTTTTTGTCGGTGGGGATCAGTGAGCTGGATGACTACTTAAACATTCCAGTCTGCATCGTTAGCACCTGTGGGTGCACAATGTTTGTGAGTATCATTTTAGCTTATTATACCAACATCCTCTGTGTCAGTGGTATTAGGCCTTTGTGGTGCCTCTGTTTGTTTTTCTGCAGATTACCAAGTATCAGGACTTGACCATCCTTTGACAGAGAGCTGGCACTCATCCTGGATTTTATGGACTTTGTATATTGAACTTGAATTTGTTTGTTTTGTATTATTTGAGTATTTGAGTGGGAAGCGCCCCCTATGGGAGTTGGTGTGTACTAGGATCGTCGGGGGTTAGTATTAGCTTTTTTTAGGTTTATTGGGTGGGTTTTATTTTTAGCTTAGGGTTTGGGCACCGTAAAAGCACTAAATTCCCTTTTAAGGGCAATGCCCATTCAAATGCCCTTTTCATGGCAATGGTTAGCTTAGGTTTATTTAGATAGAATTTTATTTGGGGGGTTGGTTGGGTGGTGGATTTTAATGTTGGGGGGTTGTTTGTATTTTTTTTTTAACAGGTAAAAGAGCTGATTTCTTTGGGGCAATGCCCCACAAAAGGCCATTTTAAGGGCTATTGGCAGTTTAATGTAGGCTAGGGTTTTTTTTTTTTTTTTTTTGGGGGGGGGGTGGTTATTTTGATAGATTAGGAGTAATTTGTTTTTATTTTTGATAAAAAAAAAATTTTGTGTAATTTAGTGTTTATTTTTTTCTAATTTAGATAATTGTATTTGATTAATTTTTATTTTTGTATTTTATTATAATGTTAGTTTTTAGTGTAAGGCAGGTTAGGTTTTATTTTACAGGTAAGTTTGCATTTATTCTAACTAGGTAGTTAGTAAATAGTTAATAACCATTTACTAACTAGTCTACCTAGTTAAAATAAATACAAACTTACCTGTGAAATAAAAATAAAACTCAAGATAGCGACAATATAACTATTAGTTATATTGTAGCTAGCTTAGGTTTTATTTTACAGGTAAGTATGTACTGTATTTAGTTTTAAATAGGAATTATTTAGGTAATAATTATAAGTTTGACTTAGATTTATTTTAATTATACTGTATTTAAGTTAGGGGGTGTTAGGGTTAGGGTTATTTTTTTATTTTATTATAATGTTAGTTTTTAGTGTAAGGCAGGTTACGTTTTATTTTACAGGTAAGTTTGCATTTATTCTAACTAGGTAGTTAGTAAATAGTTAATAACTATTTACTAACTAGTCTACCTAGTTAAAATAAATACAAACTTACCTGTGAAATAAAAATAAAACTCAAGATAGCGACAATATAACTATTAGTTATATTGTAGCTAGCTTAGGTTTTTTTATTTTTTTATTTTATTATAATATTAGTTTTTAGTGTAAGGCAGGTTAGGTTTTATTTTACAGGTAAGTTTGCATTTATTCTAACTAGGTAGTTAGTAAATAGTTAATAACTATTTACTAACTAGTCTACCTAGTTAAAATAAATACAAACTTACCTGTGAAATAAAAATAAAACTCAAGATAGCGACAATATAACTATTAGTTATATTGTAGCTAGCTTAGGTTTTATTTTACAGGTAAGTATGTACTGTATTTAGTTTTAAATAGGAATTATTTAGGTAATAATTATACGTTTTACTTAGATTTATTTTAATTATACTGTATTTAAGTTAGGGGGTGTTAGGGTTAGGGTTACGTTAGGGTTACGTTAGGGTTAGGGTTAGGTTTAGGAGTTAATATATTTATGGGGCTGAGTTATGGAGCTTTTGTTTCCGTGATCGCAGGTGTTAGGCTTTTTTTTTAGCCGACTCACCCCATTGATGTCTATGGGGAAATCGTGCACGAGTACGTCAAAACACTGCTTGTATTTGGGTGCGGTATGGAGCTCAATGCCATCATATCGCCCGCACAAGCCGAGTTTTACAAAACCTGTAATAACAGCACTATAGGGAGGTGAAATAACGCCACTTTTGTGGCGATCATTAATTTCCCTATAGCCCTCAAAACTCATAATCTTGCTGATTATTATTTTTTATTATACTTTATTTATGAAGCACTTTTATTTCTTCTAATGCTTGTGTTGCTAATTTTTAAAATTACATTCAAATAAATGCCATGAAAAAAAATCTACATTTTACTATATTCCAAGAGATTTGCTACTTTTAATTGGATTATTTAAATTATTTTTTTTTACTGAAAAAAAAAAAAATACTGTTAAGACTCATTGCCATTAATTCTTTTATATGATATTAGATTTGGAACTACAGAAACAAATAAATGACACATGACCTGACATAGGAAACCAAGGGGATGCTTTCTAGAGTCACAAGCGACTGTGGAGAACAGACTATGAAAGAATTTGTGTTGAGGACTACAGTGAGCCAAGTGATAAGTCATACCCTCTGGCAAGAAAAACAGCATTGTATTCATAATCAGCGAATCAGCTTCGTATCCTGCTGAGAGGACAGATTACACATTAGAAAGTCCAGCTGTGGTTGTAACATAAGGAAGATTCTTAACTCTGAATAATTTCACAGATGTTAGCAGGTGCTTTCATTTTTTTTATTTTTTTTTGGAAAGTTAAATTAGTTTTGTAACAAACAAAATGTCACACTCAAATGTTTCCTAATTTACAGTATTTAATAAGGTTATGAATTTACTGTAATATAAAACTGATGGGTTATCTTATAATACTATGTACGCAAGGGAACTATTAACAGTTATTAATATCTATTACAATTGCAGATATCAGTTTTAAACCTAAAATAGAGAGATTTTATCAGAAGGACAAAAGTTAATGGAATGTAGCCAATGGCAATAGATAATGACCACTTACTTTCTCTAGCCTCAAGGTCTATGGGAAAAGCATCTGAAGTCTTCTGCATTATTTCTGTTTTTAAATCTGTGGCCATTCTAATCAGTGCAAAATCAATTAGAATGCCCATTATTATGCAGCTTTTTCAGTGGCTTTGCACTGAATTAAAGGGACAGTAAACAGAGTGTAATTACAATATTTCTCTGCAGTCACCCAATAGAACTGTGCTCTAAGTAGAAAATTAGATCAGCCACATAACCACATAAATACAAAAGTATAAACATATATAGACAAATATACACACAAATATACACACATATATATATATATATATTAAAAAGTATATATATGAGTGTAATACTTTATTTTAAAATGTTTTTGATGTGTTTTGTGAAAAAATGTTTTAACCCTTACACTTTACTTATAGAGGCCTACTTATCAAGCCATGTGTGAATGTGTAACCCCAGGTGCCTAACCAACCGGAGGCAAGGGCTATGACAATAGATAAATAAATAGGATATAAATCAGATATTTATTACAGATATTGGTAAAATACTCATGGATCCATGCTAATTAGTATAAAACCATATAAAAGTAAACAGTGATTTGCAATGCAAACAGTGAATACAAATGCAATATTATACAGGATACAATGGATGATAAAAACAATAAAATGATAAAAACAATGGTAACAATCCAATAAAGGTGATCTCTGCTAAAATCACATAAATCACCTGAATCTTTTTAAGACTCAAAAAAGGGTTAATGGCAATAAAGTGCAGTGTACATAGTCCATCCAAGTGCAGGGGTGTGATATGCTTTGATAGTAAGTTCCAAGAGATATTAAAGTGAGGTTATCCACAAAAAATGAAAAAAAATGAGAAAAAAAAATGAAAAAAATGATGATGTTGTCCACAGTGAAAAGGAGAATGACAAAAGGTAAAAAAAAGAAAAAACTGAGAAACCAAAAAGAAAGTACACAATACACTTCAATTAACTTGCAGCAGCAGAAGAGTGTGTAAAAATATGTGCAAAAAAATGAGCAAAATAGTGGAAATTCAAAAAAATTAACTAGAAAAAATGTGACTTTAAATCCTGGTGTGTGATATTAAGCAAATAGTAAATCCTTTAAGCAGACCCCCTTGGACCATGAATGTCTGTTGGGGATAGAAGCTGATTACACAAGTTGTGCCTATGACTTCGAGTTCGTGATTATTTATATTTCATATATTAATTGGAATAAACAGCTATTTGAACAGATAAAATATATCTAACTTAGTGAATAATCCTCTTCTCTAATGAAATCAATGTGATATATTGTGGAACATTAAAATTGACAATATACCTTGTCTCCGAGAGGATCGTAACGTCACTTCCGGTCAGGAAGAGAATCATGAACATATAATCGTTAACTTACTTAGATTACTTATAATCGTACTAGAATATTATTTGTATACTAAAGCTCATGTGAGTCAACTTAGTCAAATGCCAGATATAGACAAGTGTAGACTTAAAATGGACTTTAATTTTTGTCCGTAATTTGGGCTATCTGATTGGTCGTGACGTCACGTCAAATAACCTGCGCCATTGATTGGATCAGATGAGGGTGTGAGTAATCGCTAATACCTCAATGGGCAATATTGAGCGTGCTTTTTGATTAGTCCTAAATAAGGTGTGTTGGAATCCCTTATCCTTATTGGTTGATCATATACATCGGGGCGGAAAAAATATATTCCCTTGTGAAAGCACCATCACGGCTCTGATGGTATTAACATATTTGGAAGCTTTGAGTAGTACCATAGACTTATAGTAGAATGGAAGCAGATGAATGTATAGAAAATAACAGAAGAATGAAACCTCTGATAATGAGTATATTATGTGGATAATGTGGTGCTTGATAAATCGTGCCTAATACTATATGGATAGGGTCTGGGAGACAGTATCATCCTGGACATCTATATTGTTGGAATCTCCAATCATACTAGGATTATGTAAGACTGCTAGTGATCAAAAGGGTGACAGACTCAAAGAATCTAAAAAACTAACAAACTAAAAGGGGGGGGGTCACTAACAGCTAATTGGCTGATACCAGCTGAGTCGCCTGTCAGGTGTGTAATTGTAATTAAGATCCCTAATAAACTGGATTGTATGATTTCAAGATACCCCCAAAAATATATATAAAATATAAAATTGAGTACAAATGTACCATATGAATATATAGAAGTAATTCCAACGTGAAGTGTCCATTATAACACTAATATATACAGTCACCTGAGTGGGATCTAGCAGCTATATACAATAGCATAAAAATGCCTATGTGGTGACTAACAGTCCTAGACCGTTAAAAATAAATGTAAACAATCACCTCACTTTGGGTATGAATTTGGCTGATAAGCGGCTGCAGCTACATGCAGACAATAGAGCATATATAATTAATCCTATAGTGTTAAGCACTAGGAATGATATCTATGGTTAATCACTTCTTAAGGGTAAATCTTATAGATGGTGCCATGATCTTTCTGACCACTCACTGGGGCCGTTATAAAAGAATCTACAGACTAGTGTCCTTACTCCTGCAGATTAGAATTTGTCAAAATAAAGGAGTAGTAAACTAAATGTTGCTGTTTATAGACTTGTGCCGACCAATTCCATGGTCAGCCGGAAAGGACAGCATGAGGATAGGGAGGAGGAGGACACATGCTAATTAGAAAACCAACTAATAGCTTAGATGTTTGTTGTCAATATTGTGTGTATTAACAATGTAAACACCGTTCAATAGTGGTAGAGGGGGGATATCCACCTAGATGGACAACCCATTATTATAGTTGATGTTGGACTGAAAATCCACAAATCGCTTCAGAACCCTCCAGGGAGACCAATAATATCTGGTATTGGCTCGATAAACAGTAATCTGTCTGAATATGTAGATCTAAATCTACAGAAATATGTCAGACAGCTTCCATCTTACCTCAAAGACTCGACTCAGGTGTTTAATCTGTTGGAAGAAATACCCTGGGAAGATGGTTTTATTCTGGCGACATGCAATGTCACGTCATTATTCACCTGCATCCCACACCAAGAAGGGATAAAAGTGGTGGAATTCTTTCTTGCAAAAGACCCTGAAGTTCCAACAAATCAGATGGAATTCATTCTGGAGGGCATCAGATAAATTCTGGATCATAATTATTTTTCTAACAATGGAACCTATTACCAACAAATCTGTGGCACGGCAATGGGGATAAGGTTCGCGCGTAGTTACGCGGACCTATATATGGGAAAATGGGAACACATTTTCTGGGATTCATGTCCGGCTAGCGCGGACCTGGTCCTCTACCGTCGCTATATTGACGACATCCTTAAGTTATGAACCAAAATTTGAACAACCTGAAATTTACATATGAGTGGAGCAGTACAGAAATAATCTTCCTGGACCTTAAGATTGTGGTAAATGAAGGGAAAATAGAAACATTTACACACTTTAAAGAAGTGGATAGTAATAACTATATTCACAGAACGAGCTGCCATCACGACAACTGGAAAAACAACATACCGAAAGGATAGCTGTTAAGGGTGAGGAAGAACTGCTCCACGCAAGAAAAATGGGAAGAACAGTCCCAATTGATCAAATCCAAATTCCTAGAAAGAGGTTATACCAACACAATGTTGGAACAGAAGATTTTGGAAGTGGGAAAAATCGAACGAACTGAGCTGACAAAATATAGAAATAAAACAAGAAGACCAGAGGAAGAAAATGAGGTTCTGGACATACCAATGATCACCGAATACAGTGAGAATAAAAACATCATTGAAAATATCTTTAATAAACATTGGGCAATTCTAAAAGAAGATGAGCTGATCGGTGAGAGATTACCTTCAAAGCCCAGGTTTATCTATAGAAAAACCAAAAATCTGAGAAGCATGATAGCACCGAGTATACAGAAGATGAAAACAGCTGGATTAAAAGATGTATTTGGTAAAAAAAATTAGAGGATTTTTTCCTTGCCCATCTTGTAAGGCATGTAAATGTGGTATCAAGTCCACAACATTTAAGTGTCATAACATTGGGGAGACACACAAGATCTTCGATATGATCAGATGCCAAGACAAGGGTGTTGTATATATGTTGCAATGCCCATGTGGCCTACAATATGTGGGAAAAACGTTGTGACCTCTCAGAGACAGGATACGTGAACATCTGCTGTTACTTGAAAAATACAACATGGAAACACCTCTGTACAAACACTTTTCAACAAAACATAATGGAAATATAAAAGATCTCACTTTTGCAGGCATCCAGAAGATCAATAAAGGATGGAGAGGAGGCAACTTTGAGAAGAAATTATTGACCATCGAATCCAAATGGATCTTTACTTTAGATTGCCTTCATCCTAAGGGACTAAATAATAAAGAAGATTTCTCCCATCTTTTTAATATGACCTGAATCAGATTCTTTTTAATATGACCTGAATCAGATTCTTTTGTTCTTATTTAAGTTCCCAGTTATCTATAATGATCCATATCCGACATTCTGAAACTACTTATGACGTATCTATCACACTGACCTCAACCCCCTCAGAGTGCAAGTTTACACTAGATTTTTTAGCTTAGTCATCAATAGTTCCCACTTGGAATTTACATTCGGCTAGATTTGGAGTTTTGTCGGTAACGAGCCGAAAAACTAACGCCCGCGTTTTACTGGCCGCACCATAAAAATAACTCTGGTATCGAGAGTCCACATAAAGGCTGCGTTAGGCTCCAAAAAAGGAGCGTAGAGCATTTTTAACGCAGCTTCAACTCTCGATACCAGAGTTGCTTACGGACGCGGCCAGCCTCAAAAACGTGCTCGTGCACGATTCCCCCATAGGAAACAATGGGGCTGTTTGAGCTGAAAAAAAACCTAACACCTGCAAAAAAGCCGTGTTCAGCTCCTAACGCAGCCCCATTGTTTGCTATGCGGGAACACTTCCTACGTCTGCACTTAACACTCTAACATGTACCCCGAGTCTAAACACCCCTAACCTTACACTTATTAACCCCTAATCTGCCGCCCCCGCTATCGCTGACCCCTGCATATTATTATTAACCCCTAATCTGCCGCTCCGTAAACCGCCGCTACTTACATTATCCCTATGTACCCCTAATCCGCTGCCCTAACATCGCCGACCCCTATATTATATTTATTAACCCCTAATCTACCCCCCACAACGTCGCCTCCACCTGCCTACACTTATTAACCCCTAATCTGCCGAGCGGACCTGAGCGCTACTATAATAAAGTTATTAACCCCTAATCCGCCTCACTAACCCTATCATAAATAGTATTAACCCCTAATCTGCCCTCCCTAACATCGCCGACACCTAACTTCAATTATTAACCCCTAATCTGCTGACCGGAGCTCACCGCTATTCTAATAAATGGATTAACCCCTAAAGCTAAGTCTAACCCTAATACTAACACCCCCCTAAGTTAAATATAATTTAAATCTAACGAAATAAATTAACTCTTATTAAATAAATTATTCCTATTTAAAGATAAATACTTACCTGTAAAATAAATCCTAATATAGCTACAATATAAATTATATTTATATTATAGCTATTTTAGGATTAATATTTATTTTACAGGTAACTTTGTATTTATTTTAACCAGGTACAATAGCTATTAAATAGTTAAGAACTAGAACACTAGACTATCAATAAATTAATTAAATAAACTACCTACAATTAACCTAACACTACACTATCAATACATTAATTAAATACAATTGCTACAATAGAATGCAAGCTCAATCTGATTGGCTGATTGGATCAGCCAATCGGATTGAACTTGATTCTGATTGGCTGATTCCATCAGCCAATCAGAATATTCCTACCTTAATTCCGATTGGCTGATAGAATCCTATCAGCCAATCGGAATTCGAGGGACGCCATCTTGGATGACGTCCCTTAAAGGAACCGTCATTCGGCTAGTAGGTGTCGGGAAAAGAGGATGTTCCGCGTCGGAGGTCTGCAAGATGGATCCGGAAGAAAGAAGATTCAAGATGCCGTTGATAGAAGACTTCATCCGGATCATGGACCTCTTCAGCTCCCGCTTGGATGAAGACTTCATCCGGATCATGGACCTCTTCAGCTCCCGCTTGGATGAAGACTTCAGCCGGATCATGGACCTCTTCAGCCCCCCGCTTGGGCTTGGATCAGGACATTGGAGGAGCTCTTCAGGACGGATCGGTGAACCTGGCAGGGTGAAGATAAGGTAGGAAGATCTTCAGGGGCTTAGTGTTAGGTTTATTTAAGGGGGGTTTGGGTTAGATTAGGGGTATGTGGGTGGTGGGTTGTAATGTTGGGGGGGGTATTGTATGTTTTTTTTTACAGGCAAAAGAGCTGAATTCTTTGGGGCATGCCCCGCAAAGGGCCCTGTTCAGGGCTGGTAAGGTAAAAGAGCTTTGAACTGTAGTAATTTAGAATAGGGTAGGGCATTTTTTTATTTTGGGGGGTCTTTGTTATTTTATTAGGGGGCTTAGAGTAGGTGTAATTAGTTTAAAATTGTTGTAATATTTTTCTTATGTTTGTAAATATTTTTTTATTTTTTGTAACTTAGTTATTTTTTTTTTTGTACTTTAGCTAGTTTATTTAATTGTATTTATTTGTAGCAATTGTATTTAATTAATTTATTGATAGTGTAGTGTTAGGTTAATTGTAGGTAGTTTATTTAATTAATTTATTGATAGTCTAGTGTTAGGTTTATTTGTAACTTAGGTTAGGATTTATTTTACAGGTAATTTTGTAATTATTTTAACTAGGTAGCTATTATATAGTTCTTAACTATTTAATAGCTATTGTACCTGGTTAAAATAAATACAAAGTTACCTGTAAAATAAATATAAATCCTAAAATAGCTATAATATAAATATAATTTATATTGTAGCTATATTAGGATTTATTTCACAGGTAAGTATTTATCTTTAAATAGGAATAATTTATTTAATAAGAGTTAATTTATTTCGTTAGATTTAAATTATATTTAATTTAGGGGGGTGTTAGTATTAGGGTTAGACTTAGCTTTAGGGGTTAATCCATTTATTAGAATAGCAGTGAGCTCCGGTCGGCAGATTAGGGGTTAATAATTGAAGTTAGGTGTCGGCGATGTTAGGGAGGGCAGATTAGGGGTTAATACTATTTATGATAGGGTTAGTGAGGCGGATTAGGGGTTAATAACTTTATTATAGTAGCGCTCAGGTCCGCTCGGCAGATTAGGAGTTAATAAGTGTAGGCAGGTGGAGGCGACGTTGTGGGGGGTAGATTAGGGGTTAATAAATATAATATAGGGGTCGGCGGTGTTAGGGGCAGCAGATTAGGGGTACATAAGGATAATGTAGCTGGCGGCGGCGTGCGGACGGCAGATTAGGGATTAATAAATGTAGGTAGCTGGCGGCGACGTTGTGGGGGGCAGATTAGGGGTTAATAAATATAATACAGGGGTCGGCGGTGTTAGGGGCAGCAGATTAGGGGTACATAAGGATAACGTAGGTGGCGGTCGGCAGATTAGGGGTTAAAAAAATTTAATCGAGTGTCGGCGATGTGGGGGGACCTCGGTTTAGGGGTACATAGGTAGTTTATGGGTGTTAGTGTACTTTAGAGTACAGTAGTTAAGAGCTTTATAAACCGGCGTTAGCACAGAAAGCTCTTAACTACTGACTTTTTTCCTGCGGCTGGAGTTTTGTCGTTAGATGTCTAACGCTCACTTCAGAAACGACTCTAAATACCGGAGTTAGGAAGATCCCATTGAAAAGATAGGATACGCAATTGACGTAAGGGGATCTGCGGTATGGAAAAGTCGTGGCTGAAAAGTGAGCGTTAGACCCTATTTTGAGTGACTCTAAATACCGGCGGTAGCCTAAAACCAGCGTTAGGAGCCTCTAACGCTGGTTTTCACGGCTACCGCCAAACTCCAAATCTAGGTCACTGTTTGACCACAACTTTAAGGCCATTTTCTTTATGACTTATCCATCATATTGACCTCAATCTCCTCATAGTGTATGTTTGCACTAGATTTTCTAGCTCAGTCATCTACAGTTCCCACTTTGAATTCATATTGATTTACCACATTCTTAAGGTCAGTTTCTTTAGGCCCTTTTAGTCCACTAGTATACCCTCCCTTCCAATGATCAGTATCACTCTAAGCTAAGTGTTAATCTCCATCCTAGTTCTGATTGGACTCTCGTGCCAACAACACTATGGCTATTAGTGCCAGGACATCTCCCTCACATTAGTGATCCAATTAGTCTGAGAAAATTACAGTGTCCCAATCAGTCCAACATCAACTATAATAATGGGTTGTCCATCTAGGTGGATATCCCCCCTCTACCACTATTGAATGGTGTTTACATTGTTAATACACACAATATTGACAGCAAATATCTAAGCTATTAGTTGGTTTTCTAAATAGCATGTGTCCTCCTCTTCCCTATCCTCATGCTGTCCTTTCAGGCTGACCATGGAATTGGTTGGCACAAGTCTATAAACAGCAACATTTAGTTAACTACTCCTTTATTTTGACAAAGTCTAATCTGCAGGAGTAAGGACACTAGTCTGTAGATTCTTTTATAACGGCCCCAGTGAGAGGTCAGAAAGATCATGGCACCATCTATAAGATTTACCCTTAAAAAGTGATTAACCGTAGATATCATTCCTAGGGCTTAACACTATTGGATTAATTATATATGCTCTATTGTCTGCATGTAGCTGCAGCCGCTTATCAGCCAAATTCATACCCAAAGTGAGGTGATTGTTTACATTTATTTTTAACGGTCTAGGACTGTTAGTCACCACATAGGCATTTTTATGCTATTGTTTATAGCTGTTAGATCCCACTCAGGTGACCGTATATATTAGTGTTGTAATGGACACTTCACGTTGGAATTACCTCTATATATTCATATGGTACATATGTACTCACAGAATACACCTCTAATTTTATATTTTATATATATTTTTTGGAGTATCTTGAAATCATACAATCCAGTTTATTAGGGATCTTAATTACAATTACACACCTCTTGTGTCTGACAGGCGACTCAGCTGGTAACAGCCAATTAGCTGTTAGCGACCCCCCTCCTTTAGTTTGTTAGTGTCACGCTCGGCTGCTGGGAAGCTCTGCAGTCCTCTCTGTGTGCTTGATTGACAGGTGTCTGAGCCACCCCTTCCTGATGATGGCACAACCAGGCTTTTTATTCTGGGCTTCCTGTTTCTCCAGTGCCCGTTTGTTTGTTTAACTTTGTGGCTTCTGTTAGGAATTTGCTGTGGAATCTCTCTAACTGCTGCTTTTCTGTTGCCAATCTCTTCAAGGACTGAATATGCTGGATTAACCTTCAACCTCCTGATTACCTGTCTCCAAACAATGCAAGTACTGTTTGTTTTGTGAAACTTTCAAAATTCCTGTTTACCTGCTGCAAATTCTGAGTACTCTGTGTACTGCCAAACTATTTAAATACTGTTATTTCTGTGAAACCTTCAATCTGCATGTTTACCTGTTTCCAAACTCTGCAAATACAATTATTCAGTGTAAACCTTCAAACTGCTTGATATCCTGTTGCCAATCTCGACAAGTACTGATTAATCTGTGTTAACCTTCAAACTACCAGATAACCTGTTGCTATCTCTGCAAGTTCTGACAACACAGTGTTAACCTTCAAACTACCTGATTACATGTTGTTAATTCTGCAAGTTCTGCCTACACAGTGTTAACCCTCAAACTGCCTGATTACCTGTTGCATACTCTGCCAAGACTGTCTACACAGTGTTAACCCCCAAACTGCCTGATTACCTGTTGCATACTCTGCAAATACTGTCTACTCAGTGTTAACCCTCAAACTGCCTGATTACCTGTTGCATACTCTGCAAAGACTGTCTACACAATGTTAACCCTCAGACTGCCTGATAACAAATTACCTACTCCTGCATTATTAACTGTTTCCTGTTTTACCCTTCTTCTATCTGAGTATAAGTGGACTATCCCTGCGCTCCTGATTCTGTGGAAGACATTTCCTGAAACCAGTTCCTTATTCAGAAGTCTATCTGGCTGATATCTTGAATTACTTTGGCACAGGCTAACCCTGCTCCATATCGTGAGTAATTTGTTTTTTGGAGGTTGCCGTGGGGTCATGTCCTGGATTAAACTCAGAGTGCAAGGGTGTTGTTTAAGTTCGCCCTAGCATTTGGCTCTTCTTCTGGACATTTCCTAACCTGACAGTACAAACGGGCCATAATCAGGACCCTGATGAGTTATCCAGGGCTGTGGCTCTACAAGGGCAACTTCTAGGAAATCATTCTGCTCATTTGCAATCTTTGGATTCCAATCTTGACCAGATTGCTGCTCTGCTACATAACCTCTCCGCTCCTTCTCAAGCTACGGCGACTCCTGCTGCCACTGCTACTAGCACCAATGCTGTCTTTAATCCACCTCAAACTTTTGGACAGAATATGCCACGAATCCCACTTCCAGATAAATATGACGGTAATCCTGAAGAATGCCGTGGATTCCTTAATCAGTGACGTTTACACTTCAGAAACAATCCTCAAGTTTTTTCCAATTCTACTTCCAAAATCACCTTTATTATTTCCCTCATGAAGGGTAAGGCTCTAGCCTGGGTGTCCCCTCTTTTAGAGAAGAATGATCTGTTACTACAGGATGTGGAATTATTTGTGTCCATTTTTTCTTCTGTTTTTGACAAGCCTGGGAGGTCTGCAGCTGCTGAGGCAAGATTGTTGGATCTGAGACAGGGATCCCTTTCGGTAGCTCAATATGCTATTGAATTCAGGACTTTAGCCGCAGAAACTGATTGGAACCATGGAGCCTTACAGGCAACCTTTCGCAAAGGACTTTGCGAACGCCTTAAGGATGAACTTGTATTTCGGTAACTCCCCGATTCATTGGAGGGTCTTATCAATTTATGTATTACTCTTGACGCCCGGCATTCTGAACGTCTTCAGGAGAGAGATAGAAATCGGAGATCCTTTGTTAAATCTTCTTTTCGTCCTCCTATTCAAACCTCAAGTCTTTCTAATAATAATTCCCAATCTCCGGAGTCTGTGGAACCATGGAAGTAGGAGCTATTAAATTGTCAACAGCTGAACGCCATAGAAGGTGTACTCTTGGGTTATGTCTGTATTGTGGTATCAAAGGACATTTACTGAAGGACTGTCCTATCTGGCCAGTAAAAGCCAAGGCTTAACTTTTGATAGAGGGACAGAGTTAAGCTAGAATCCCATGTCTTCCTTCAATTCTAAACTTTTTGTTCCTGTAACTATCTCTTTTAGAGACACCAAGTTTCAAGCTCAAGCTCTCATCGATTCTGGAGCTGCTGGAGTATTCATTGATTCAAACTTTGCTGACTCTCTCAGAATTCCTCTTCAAGCCAAGAAACAGTTAATTAAGGTAACTACTGTCAGTGGACAGCCTCTTAGGTACTGGTATCATACAACATTCTACCATTCCTCTTCTTTTGACTGTGGGCATACTTCATTCTGAAATTATTCGTTTTGATGTCATCTCTTCTCCCCACATACCATTGATTCTGGGGTTACCTTGGTTGCAACTTCATCATCCAGTTTTCTCATGGTCTAAAGGAGAACTTATTTCCTGGGGAACTACCTGTTTCAAACATTGCCTGCAAAATCCCTCTAAACCATCTTGTCCTGTCGTAGCTATGGTGGAAGTTCCTGAATCATTGCCTAATTACTATCATGCCTTTTGTGATGTGTTTTCTAAAAAAGAGGCTGAGACGTTACCTCCACACCGGATATTTGACTGTCCTATCAAATTGTATTCAGGGGCTCCTCTACCTAAGGGAAGGACCTATCCCCTCTCTCGTCAAGAAAATGTCTCTCTTGAGGAATACATAAAGGACAACTTAGCCAGAGGATTTATTCGTCCTTCCTCTTCACCTGTGGGTGCAGGTTTTTTCTTCATTGGGAAAAAAGATGGAGGTCTTCGTCCCTGTATTGATTATCGATCCTTGAATCAGATTACTGTCAAAAACAGCTATCCTCTGCCGCTCATTTCTGAGTTATTCGATCGTCTTCAAGGTGCTTCTATTTTTTCCAAGTTAGATCTCCGTGGGGCCTACAATCTGGTCAGAATCCGTAAAGGAGATGAATGGAAGACGGCATTTAACACTAGATTTGGTCACTACGAGTATCTAGTAATGCCATTGGGATTGTGCAATGCATCAGCAGTATTACAGCACTTTGTTAACGAAATCTTTAGAGATTATCTAAATCAATTTGTTATCATTTACCTCGATGACATTCTGATCTATTCGAAAACATTACAGGAACATGTACATCAAGTAAGACTGGTACTTCAGAGGTTACAAGACAATTCCATGTTTGCTAAATTGGAGAAATGCTCTTTTCATCAGAGTTCCATCCCCTTTTTGGGGTATATCATTTCTGAATCAGGTTTTGAGATGGATCCTGCTAAACTGTCGGCTATCAAGGACTGGCCCAGACCAACTACTCTCAAATCCCTGCAAAGGTTTCTTGGCTTTGCCAATTACTATAGAAAGTTTATAAAGAACTTTGCTGACATCACGTCTCCACTCACTTCTCTTACTCAGAAAGGGCAAAATTGTAAGAACTGGTCCTCTTCGGCAGTACAGGCTTTTGAGACGCTAAAATCAGCATTTTCTTCTGCACCTCTTCTCAGTCATCCAATTTCTGATCTCCAGTTTATTTTGGAGGTTGACGCTTCCTCTTTAGCAGCTGGAGCTGTTCTCTCCCAACGTGATCCGACTACCATCAAGATACATCCTGTGGCGTTCTTTTCGAAAAAATTCAATCCTGCCGAGTTAAATTATGATGTGGGCAATAAGGAGCTTTTGGCTATAAAATTAGCTTTGGATGAATGGAGGCATTGGTTAGAGGGTACCAGTCAACCTTTTTTCATTCTGACAGATCACAAGAATCTTTTATACCTCCAAACAGCTAGACAGCTCAATCCTCGTCAGGCTTGGTGGGCCTTGTTCTTCTCCAGGTTTAATTTTGTACTTTCCTATGTTCCTGGTTCAAAAAATTCCAAGGCAGGTGCTTTATCTAGGCAGTTACAAACTTCTGAACCTTCTCCATTGGATTCAGAACCTATACTATGTTCAGTCAAAGTTTTGGCTCAAGTATCCTCTTTTCCAGTACAGGCTTAAGTCCGGGTACCATCTTCTTGCAAACTACCTTCTTGTATCCTGTATGTACCCAAAGGATTACGTCTTAAGCTTCTACATTGGGTTCATGACAACATTTCAGCAGGTCATCCTGGAATAACCAATACATTGTGGAAACTGAAGCTGCATGTTTGGTGGTCCACTATGAGGAGGGATGTTAAGGATTATATTGCTGCTTTTAGTTCTTGTGCTTCGAACAAACAATCTTCTCATCGACCGTTTGGTCTATTACACCCTCTTCCTATTCCTCATTACCCTTGGTCTCACTTATCCATGGACTTTGTTACAGATCTTCCTGTTTCTGCTGGAAATACGACCATTTGGGTAGTGGTGGAACGGTTCTCCAAGTCTGCTCACTTCATACCTCTTCCAGGCTTGCCTTCAGCTCAAAGACTTTCTGAACTCTTTGTTCTACATATATCTCCTTTACATGGTTTTCCCACTGACATAGTCTCAGATCGTGGAGTCCAATTTGTTTCCAAATTTTGGAGGTCTTTTTGTAAGCACTTCGGAATCAACATATCACTTTCTACTGCACACCATCCTCAATCCAATGGACAGACTGAGCGTGTAAATCAAGCCTTGGAATCTTTTCTTAGACATTATGTAGACCATCACCACTCCAACTGGTCTCAGTTATTGCCTTTGGAGGAATTAGCTCACAACTCACGTTATAACGCCTCATTACAGACCTCTCCCTTTAAGGCAGCTTATGGATTTGAACCTAGAACCTTTCCTATGATTACCAGTTCTACTGAAGTCCCTGGAGCAGATCGTATAGTGAAAAATTTCAGTAATCACTGGCAACTCATTCGTCAAAATCTACTCTCTTCTTCCTTAAGACATAAGAAATATGCTGATCACAGAAGGTGCAAGGCTCCTTTACTTCGTCCTGGAGACAGAGTATTTTTATCCACCAGATTCATACGTCTAAAACAACCTTGTACCAAGTTGGGTCCTAAGTACATTGGACCTTTTCGAATTGTTTCCAGAATTTGTTCTTCTGTATACCGCCTGGCCTTACCCAAGACTCTAAAGATCCATCCAGTGTTTCATGTCTCCCTACTCAAGCCAGTCATCTACATTTGGTACTCTATCAAGCGTAAACCACCTCCTCCACTTTCCGTAGAGGGAACTTCTGAGTTTGAAGTCAGCCAGATTCTCGATTCCAAGCTACGGGGCGATCGGCTGTACTACCTGGTCCATTGGAAGGGTTATCCTATTTCTGAACGATTTTGGGAACCGGCCTCTCATGTTCATGCTCCAGCTCTTGTCCAGTCTTTTCACAAGAAATACCCTGCCAGGCCCGGTCGGGTCCCCCGGAGGGGTCCTTGAGGAGGGGGCAGTGTCACGCTCGGCTGCTGGGAAGCTCTGCAGTCCTCTCTGTGTGCTTAATTGACAGGTGTCTGAGCCACCCCTTCCTGATGATGTCACAACCAGACTTTTTATTCCGGGCTTCCTGTTTCTCCAGTGCCCATTTGTTTGTTTAACTTCGTGGCTTCTGTTAGGAATTTGCTGTGGAATCTCTCTAACTGCTGCTTTTCTGTTGCCAATCTCTTCAAGGACTGACTATGCTGGATTAACCTTCAACCTCCTGATTACCTGCCTCCAAACAATGCAAGTACTGTTTGTTTTGTGAAACTTTCAAACTGCCTGTTTACCTGCTGCAAATTCTGAGTACTCTGTGTACTGCCAAACTATTCAAATACTGTTATTTCTGTGAAACCTTCAATCTGCATGTTTACCTGTTTCCAAACTCTGCAAATACAATTATTCAGTGTAAACCTTCAAACTGCTTGATATCCTGTTGCCAATCTCGACAAGTACTGAGTAATCTGTGTTAACCTTCGAACTACCAGATTACCTGTTGCTATCTCTGCAAGTTCTGACAACACAGTGTTAACCTTCAAACTACCTGATTACATGTTGTTAATTCTGCAAGTTCTGCCTACACAGTGTTAACCCTCAAACTGCCTGATTACCTGTTGCATACTCTGCCAAGACTGTCTACACAGTGTAAACCCTCAAACTGCCTGATTACCTGTTGCATACTCTGCAAAGACTGTCTACTCAGTGTTAACCCTCAAACTGCTGATTACCTGTTGCATACTCTGCAAAGACTGTCTACACAGTGTAAACCCTCAGACTGCCTGATAACAAATTACCTACTCCTGCATTATTAACTGTTTCCTGTTTTACCCTTCTTCTATCTGAGTATAAGTGGACTATCCCTGCTCTCCTGATTCTGTGGAAGACATTTCCTGAAACCAGTTCCTTATTCAGAAGTCTATCTGGCTGATATCTTGAATTACTTTGGCACAGGCTAACCCTGCTCCATATCATGAGTAATTTGTTTTTTGGAGGTTGTCGTGGGGTCACGTCCTGGATTAAACTCAGAGTGCAAGGGTGTTGTTTAAGTTCGCCATAGCATTTGGGTCTTCTTCTGGACATTTCCTAACCTGACAGTTAGTTTTTTAGATTCTTTGAGTCTGTCACCCTTTTGATCACTAGCAGTCTTACATAATCCTAGTATGATTGGAGATTCCAACAATATAGGTGTCCAGGATGATACTGTCTCCCAGACCCTATCCATATAGTATTAGGCACGATTTATCAAGCACCACATTATCCACATAATATACTCATTATCAGAGGTTTAATTCTTCTATTGTTTTCTATACATTCCTCTGCTTCCATTCTACTATAAGTCTATGGTACTACTCAAAGCTTCCAAATATGATAATACCATCAGAGCCGTGATGGTGCTTTCACAAGGGAATATATTTTTTCTGCCCCGATGTATATGATCAACCAATAAGGATAAGGGATTCCAACACACCTTATTTAGGACTAATCAAAAAGCACGCTCGATATTGCCCATTGAGTTATTAGTGATAACTCACACCCTCATCTGATCCAATCAATGGCACAGGTTATTTGACGTGACGTCACAACCAATCAGCTAGCCCAAATTACGGATGAAAATTAAAGTCCGTTTTAAGTCTACACTTGTCTATATCTGGCATTTGACTAAGTTGACTCACATGAGCTTTAGTTGACAAATAATATTCTAGTACGATTATAAGTAATCTAAGTAAGTTAACAACTATATGTTCATGATTCTCTTCCTGACCAGAAGTGACGTTACAATCCTCTCGGAGACAAGGTATTTTGTCAATTTTAATGTTCCACAATACATCACATTGATTTCATTAGAGAAGAGGATTATTCACTAAGTTAAATATATTTTATCTGTTCAAATAGCTGTTTATTCCAATTAATATATGAAATATAAATAATCACGAACCGGAAGTCATTAGTTTTTATATATCCGGTCATATCATCTCCATCTCTTTATAAGGCCACCAGTGACCACTTTCAAATCAGTCTTGATAAAGGCCTAGTACGAGCCGAAACGCGTAGACCGAGAACTGGTAAGCCATATTCTAATTAGCCTCACAGTTTGAGAACGTTATTGCACTATATTTATTTATTTTTTCTGGGAGGAAACGTCAATTGTCATCTATTGTAAAACATAGGCACAACTTGTGTAATCAGCTTCTATCCCCAACAGACATTCACGGTCCAAGGGGGTCTGCTTAAAGGATTTACTATTTGCTTAATATCACACACCAGGATTTAAAGTCACATTTTTTCTAGTTCATTTCTTGCATTTCCACGATTTTGCTCATTTTTTTGCACATATTTTTACACACTCTTCTGCTGCTGCAAGTTAATAGAAGTGTATTGTGCACTTTCAGTTTTTTCTGTTTTTTCTGTTTTTACATTTTGTCATTCTCCTTTTCACTGTGGATAACATCATCATTTTTTTCATTTTTTTTTTCCATTTTTTGTGGATAACCTCACTTTAATATCTCTTGGAACTTACTATCACATCATATCACACCCCTGCACTTGGATGGACTATGTACAGTGCACTTTATTGCCACTAACCCTTTTTTGAGTCTTAACAGATTAAGGTGATTTATGTGATTTTAGCAGAGATCACCTTTATTGGATTGTTACTATTGTTTTTATCATTTTATTGTTTTTATCATCCATTGTATCCTGTATAATATTGCATTTTTTATTAACTGTTTGCACTGAAAATCACTCTTTACTTTTATAAGGTTTTATACTAATTAGCATGGATCCATGAGTATTTTACCAATATCTGTAATAAATATCTGATTTATATCCTATTTATTTATCTATTGTCATATACCTTGCCTCCGGTTGGTTAGGCGCCTGGAGTTACACATTCACACATTCATTGTCCCCATTGGTGGTTACTAGGCATCACCACCCCCAGGCTATAGGGTCTTTTTGTTGGCGCTGGTCCATTTGTCAAGCCGTCAACTTTCTTGCATTCAACACCACCAATACGCTCGCCTCACATCGCCTAACATCGCGGCTGCAAACCTGAATACGCTCTCCATATTTAAATAAAAAGCTGTCAAAAAGCCACGCACCAAGTACGGGGCGATGAGCAACGGACTGTTGTTAACTAACAGTCATCCATCTCGCTGCTATTCGGCTTTTTCCCAGCTTTATGTATACCCTGTCACTAAACACCGCTACTATACTAAAATGTTTAACCCCTATCCATTCCTGGACCACGCCGCAACTAAATAAAGGTATTAACCCCTATCCCACCGCTCCCAGAGCCCACTGCTACTCTAATAAACTTATTAACCCCTATTCCGCCACTCCCCGACACCGCCACAACTAACTAAATGTATTAACCTCTAGCCCACCGCTCCTGAGCCCACCACAACCTTAATAAAGGTATTAACTCCTATCCCTCCGCTCCCGGAGACCACCGCAACTAAATAAATGTATTAACCCCTAAATATCTGGCCTCCCACATCACTACCACTTACTAAACATATTAACCCCCAAACCGCCACCCCCCACATCGCCATAAACTAAATTAAGCTATTAACCCCTAAACCTAACAACCTGCTAACTTTACATTAAAATTACATCATCCCTATCTTATAATAAATTAAAACTTACCTGTAGAATTAAATTAAACTATATTAAACTATTAATTAACCTACCCTAACTATTATACTAAAATTACATTAAACTATATTAAACTAATAATTAATCTACCCTAACTGTTATACTTAAATTACATTAAACTACAAATTAAATTAACTATATTACATATTTAAACACCTAACCCTACTCAAATAATTTAAATCTACTATAAAGAATTACTAAGTTACAAAAAACTAACAACTAAATTACACAAAATAACAAACACTAAGTTACAAAAAAAAAACAAAAAACACTAAGTTACACAAAATAAAAAATAAATTATTAAATATTTAAACTAATTACGCCTAATCTAAGAGCCCTATGAAAAAAAAAAAAAAAACTAGCCTATAATAAACTACCAATGGCCCTTAAAAGGGCCTTTTGCGGTGCATTGCCCCAAAGAAATCAGTTCTTTTACCTGTAAATAAAAATACAAACACCCCCCCAATAGTAAAACACACAACCAACCCCCGCAAATAAATTTCTATGTAAAAAACCTAAGCTCCCCATTGCCCTGAAAAGGGCATTTAGCTAAAAGTCCCTAATCTAAAATTAAAACCCACCCAATAAACCCTTAAAAAAGCCTAACACTAACCACCAAAGATCCACTTACAGTTTTTTGAAGATCGGACATCCATCCTCAACGAAGCGGCAGAAGTCCTCAGCGAAAGCCGGCAGAAGTCTTCATCCAAGCAGGCCAAAGTCTTCATCCAAGCCAGCAGAAGTCTTTATCCAGACTTCTATCTTCAAGACATCCGGCACGGAGCATCCTCTTCAATCAGGGTCTTTTTGAACAATGAGGTTTCCTTTAAATGACGTCATCCAAGATGGTGTCCCTTAGATTCCGATTGGCTGATAGAGTTCTATCAGCCAATCGGAATTAAGGTGGAAAAAAATCCTATTGTCTGTTGCAATCAGCCAATAGGATTGAGCTTTGATCCAATTGGCTGATCTAATCAGCCAATAGGATTGAGCTTGCATTCTATTGGCTATTCCAATCAGCCTTTTAAGGACAATGCCCATCCAAATGCCCTTTTCAGGGCATTGGGGAGCTTAGGTTTTTTAGATATAATTTTATTTGTGGGGGGGTTGGTTGTGTGGGTGGTGGGTTTCTCTGTTGGGGGTGCTTGTATTTTTATTTACAGGTAAAATAGCTGATTTCTTTAGGGCAATGCCCCGCAAAAGGCCCTTATAAGGGCCATTGGTAGTTTTTTGTAGGCTAGGGTTTTTTTATTTTGGGGGGCTTTTTTATTTTCATAGGGCTCTTAGATTAGGTGTAATTAGTTTAAATATTTGATCATTTATTTTTTATTTTGTGTAATTTACGCCTAGATTTAGAGTTCTGCGTTAGCCGTCAAAACCAGCGTTAGGGGCTCCTAACGCTGGTTTTGGCCGCCCGCTGGTATTTAGAGTCAGTCAGGAAAGGGTCTAACGCTCACTTTGCAGCCATGACTTTTCCACACCGCAGATCCCCCTACGCCATTTGCGTATCCTATCTTTTCAATGGGATCTTTCTAACGCCGGTATTTAGAGTCTTGGCTGAAGTGAGCGTTAGAACTCTAACGACAAGACTCCAGTCGCAGCAAAAAGCCAGGAGTTAAAAGCTTTCTGGGCTAACGCCGGTTCATAAAGCTCTTAACTACTGTGCTCTAAAGTACACTAACACCCATAAACTGCCTATGTACCCCTAAACCGAGGTCCCCCCACATCGCCACCACACTATTACATTTTTTTAACCCCTAACTTACATTATCCCTATGTACCCCTAATCTGCTGCCCCTAACACCGCCGGCCCCTATATTATATTTATTAACCCCTAATCTGCCCCCCCAACATCGCCACCACCTACCTACAATTATTAACCCCTAATCTGCCGACCGGACCTCACCGCTACTATAATAAAGTTATTAACCCCTAATCCGCCTCACTCCCGCCTCAATAACCCTATAATAAATAGTATTAACCCCTAATCTGCCCTCCCTAACATCACCAACACCTAACTTCAAGTATTAACCCCTAATCTGCCGACCGGACCTCACCGCTACTCTAATAAATTTATTATATCTTGGATGACGTCCCTTAAAGGAACCGTCATTCGTCGGGAAGTCGTCGGCCAGGATGGATGTTCCGCGTCGGCGGGATGAAGATGGATCCAGAAGAAAGAAGATTGAAGATGCTGCTTGATAGAAGACTTCAGCCGGATGATGGACCTCTTCAGCCCCCGCTTGGATCAAGACTTCAGCCGGATGATGGACCTCTTCAGCCCGATGATGGACCTCTTCAGCCCCTGCTTGGGCTTGGATGAAGACTTCGGAGCCTCTTCTGGACGGATCGGTGATACCCGGCGTGGTGAAGATAAGGTAGGGAGATCTTCAGGGGCTTAGTGTTAGGTTTATTTAAGGGGGGTTTGGGTTAGATTAGGGGTATGTGGGTGGTGGGTTGTAATTTTTGGGGGGTATTGTATGTTTTTTTTTACAGGCAAAAGAGCAGAATTCTTTGGGGCATGCCCAGCAAAAGGCCCTTTTAAGGGCTGGTAAGGTAAAAGAGCTTTTCAATTTTTATTTTAGAATAGGGTAGGGCATTTTTTTATTTTGGGGGGCTTTGTTATTTTATTAGGGGGCTTAGAGTAGGTGTAATTAGCTTAAAATTGTTGTAATATTTTTATTATTTTTTGTAATTTACTTCTTTTTTTATTTTTTGTACTTTAGTTAGTTTATTTAATTGTATTTATTTCTAGGTATTTGTATGTAATTAATTTATTGATAGTGTAGTGTTAGGTTTAATTGTAGATAATTGTAGGTATTTAATTTAATTTATTTATTGATAGTTTAGTGTTAGGTTTAATTATAACTTATGTTAGGATTTATTTTACAGGTAATTTTGAAATTATTTTAACTAGGTAGCTATTAAATAGTTATTAACTATTTAATAGCTATTGTACCTGGTTAAAATAAATACAAAGTTGCCTGTAAAATAAATATTAATCCTAAAATAGCTACAATATAATTATAATTTATATTGTAGCTATATTAGGGTTTATTTTACAGGTAAGTATTTAGCTTTAAATAGGAATAATTTATTTAACAAGAAATAATTTATTTCGTTAGATTTAAATTATATTTAATTTAGGGGGTGTTAGTGTTAGGGTTAGACTTAGCTTTAGGGGTTAATAAATTTATTAGAGTATCGGTGAGGTCCGGTCGGAAGATTAGGGGTTAATACTTGAAGTTAGGTGTCTGTGATGTTAGGGAGGGCAGATTAGGGGTTAATACTATTTATTATAGGGTTATTGAGGCGGGAGTGAGGCGGATTAGGGGTTAATAACTTTATTATAATAGCGGTGAGGTCCGGTCGGCAGATTAGGGGTTAATAATTGTAGGTAGGTGGCGGCGAAGTTGGGGGGGGGGCAGATTAGGGGTTAATAAATATAATATAGGGGTCGGCGGTGTTAGGGGCAGCAGATTAGGGGTACATAGGGATAACGTAGGTTGCGGCGGTGTACGGAGCGGCAGATTAGGGGTTAATAATAATATGCAGGGGACAGTGATAGCAGGGGCAGCAGATTAGGGGTTAATAAGTGTAAGGTTAGGGGTGTTTAGACTCTGGGGTTCATGTTAGGGTGTTAGGTGCAGACTTAGGAAGTGTTTCCCCATAGAAAACAATGGGGCTGCGTTAGGAGCTGAACGCTGCTTTTTTGCAGGTGTTAGTTTTTTTTTCAGCTCAAACGTCCCCATTGTTTCCTATGGAGGAATCGTGCATGAGCACGTTTTTGAAGCTGGCCGCGTCCGTAAGCACCGCTGGTATTGAGAGTTGCAGTGGCGGTAAATTATGCTCTACGCTCCCTTTTTGGAGCCTAACGCAGCCCTTCTGTGAACTCTAAATACCAGCATTATTTAAAAGGTGCGGGGGGGGGAAAGCATGCATAGCTAACGCACCCCTTTGGCCGCAGAACTCTAAATCTAGCTGTGTGTGTTTGTTATTTTGTGTAACTTAGTTGTTAGTTTTTTGTAACTTTGTAATATTTAATAGTAGATTTAAATTATTTGAGTAGGGGTTTAAATATGTAATATAGTTAATTTACGCCTAGATTACGAGTTTTGTCGGTAAAAACTTGCAGGGCTAACACTTCTTTTTTTTCCCAGTGCTCACTTTAAACAACACTGGTATTACGAGTTTTCTGAATGGCTGCATTAGCCTCAGAAAAGTGAGCATTGAGCAAAATTTAGCTCCACTTCTCACCTCAAAACCAGCGTTGCTTACGGTAGCGGTAAACTGGAAAAACGTGCTTGTGCATGATTTCCCTATAGGATACAACGGGGCTGAGCTGGCTGAAAAAAAACTAACACCTGCAAAAAAGCAGCTTTCAGCTCCAGTCCTAACGCAGTCCCATTGTTTCCTATGGGGACACACTCTCTAAGTCTACACCTAACACGAACCCCGAGTCTAAACACCCCTAATCTTACACTTATTAACCCCTAATCTGCCGCCCCGCTATCGCTGACACCTACATTATATTATTAACCCCTAATCTGCCGCTCCGGACACCGCAGCCACCTACATTATCCCTATGAACCCCTAATCTGCTGCCCCCAACATCGCCGACACCTACATTATATTTATTAACCCTTAATCTTCCGCCCCCAACGTCGCTGCCACCTACCTACAATTATTAACCTCTAATCTGCCGACCGGACATCGCCGCCACTATAATAAATGTATTAACCCCTAAACCGCCACACTCCCGCCTCGCAAACACTATAATGAATTTTATTAAAGCGTAATCTGCCCCCCCACGTCGCCGCCACCTACCTACAATTATTAATCCCTAATCTCCCGCCCCCAACGTCGCCGCTACTAAAATAAAGTTATTAACCCCTAAACCTAAGTCTAACCCTAACCCTAACACCCCCCTAAGTTAAATATAATTTAAATAAAACAAAATTAAATTACTATAATTAAATAAATTAATCATATTTAAAACTAAATACTTAACTATAAAATAAACCCTAATATAGCTACAATATAACTAATAGTTACATTGTAGCTATTTTAGGATTTATATTTATTTTACAGGCAACTTTGTATTTATTTTAACTAGGTAGAATAGCTATTCAATAGTTAATAACTATTGAATAGCTACCTAGTTAAAATAATTACAAAATTACCTGTAAAATAAATCCTAACCTAAGTTACAAATACACCTAACACTACACTATCAATAAATTAATTCAATAAATTACCTACATTTATCTAAACTAAAATACAATTAAATAAACTAAACTATAGTACAAAAAAACAACACTAAATTACAAAAAATAAAACAATATTAAAAGAATTTTAATCTAATTACACCTAATCTAAGCCCCCTAATAAAATAAAAAGCCCCCCCAAAATAATAAAATTCCCTACCCTATACTAAATTACAAAAGTAATCAGCTCTTTTACCAGCCCTTAAAAAAAATACAAGACCCCCCCATATTAAAACCCACCACCCACACAACCCCCCTTAAAAAAATCTAACACTACCCCCCTGAAGATCACCCTACCTTGAGCCGTGTTCACCCAGCTGGGCACCGATGAGCCAGAAGAGGACATCCGGACTGGCAGACGTCTTCATCCTATCCGGGCAGAAGAGGACATCCGGACTGGCAGACATCTTCATCCAGGTGGCATCTTCTATGTTCATCCTTCCGGAGCGGAGTCATCTTCTATCCAGCCAACGCGGAGCCATCCTCTTCTTCCGATGTCCTAACGCAGAATGAAGGTTCCTTTAAATTACATCATCCAAGATGGCATCCCTCGAATTCCAATTGGCTGATAGGATTCTATCAGCCAATCGGAATTAAGGTAGGAAAAATCTGATTGGTTGATTTAATCAGCCAATCGGATTGAAGTTCAATCCGATTGGATGAGCCAATAGAATGTGAGGTCAATTATATTGGCTCATCCAATCAGCCAATTGGATTGAACTTCAATCCGATTGGCTGATTAAATCAACCAATCAGATTTTTCCGTCCTTAATTCCGATTGACTGAAAGAATCCTATCAGCCAATCGGAATTCGAGGGACGCCATCTTGGATGACGTCATTTAAAGGAACCTTCATTCTGCGTTAGGACATCGGAAGAAGAGGATGGCTCCGCGTCGGCTGGATAGAAGATGGCTCCGCTCCGCTCCGGAAGGATGAAGATAGAAGATGCCGCCTGGATGAAGATGTCTGCCGGTCCAGATATCCTCTTCTGCCCGGATAGGATGAAGACTTCTGCCGGTCTGGATGTCCTCTTCTGGCCCATCGGTGCCCAGCTGGGTGAACACGGCTCAAGGTAGGGTGATCTTCAGGGGGTAGTGTTAGGTTTTTTTAAGGGGGGGTCGGGTGGGTTTTAGAGTAGGGGTGTGTGGGTGGTGGGTTGTAATGTTGGGGAGGGAATGTATTTGTTTTTTTTACAGGTAAAAGAGCTGATTACTTTTTAATTTAGTTTAGGATAGGGAATTTTATTATTTTGGGGGGCGTTTTTATTTTATTAGGGGGCTTAGATTAGGTTTAATTAGTTTAAAATTCTTGTAATTTTTTTTTTATTTTTTGTAATTTAGTGTTTGTTTTTGTAATATAGTTTAGTTCATTTAATTGTATTTTATGTTAGATAATTGTAGTTAATTTATTTATTTAATTTATTGATAGTGTAGTGTTAGGTGTATTTGTAACTTAGTTTAGGATTTATTTTAAAGGTAATTTTGTAATTATTTTAACTAGGTAGTTATTAAATAGTTATTAAGTATTTAAAAGCTATTGTACCTAATTAAAATAAATACAAAGTTGCCTGTAAAATAAATATAAATCCTAAAATAGCAACCATGTAAATATTAATTATATTGTAGCTATATTAGTGTTTATTTTATAGGTAAGTATTTAGTTTTAAATAGGATTAATTTATTTCATTTTAGAAATTTTATTTAGATTTATTAAAAATAGATTTAACTTAGGGGGGTGTTAGGGTTAGGGTTAGACTTAGGTTTAGGGGTTAATAACTTTATTATAGTGGCAGCGATGTTGGGGGCGGCAGATTAGGGGTTAATAATTGTAGGTAGGTGGCAGTGATGTTGGGGGGGCAGATTAGGGGTTAATAAAATTTATTATAGTGTTTGCGAGGTGGGAGTGCGGCGGTTTAGGGGTCAATACATTTATTATAGTGGTGGCGATGTCCGGTCGGCAGATTAGGGGTTAATAAGTGTAGGTAGGTGGCGCCGACGTTGGGAGGGGCAGATTAGGGGTTAATAAATATAATATAGGTGTCGGCGATGTTAGGGACAGCAGATTAGGGGTTCATAGGGATAATGTAGGTGGCGGCGATGTCCGGTTGGCAGATTAGGGGTTAAATAATTTTATTATAGTGTTTGCGATGTGGGGGGGGGCCTCGGTTTAGGGGTTAATAGGTAGTTTATGGGTGTTAGTGTACTTTTTAGCACTGTAGTTAAGAGCTTTATGTTCCGGCGTTAGCCCATAAAACTCTTAACTACTGACTTTTTTATGCGGTAGGAGTCTTGGAGGTAGAGGCTGTACTGCTAACTTCTTCCAAGACTCGGAATACCAGCGTTAGGCAAATCCCATTAAAAAGATAGGATGCGCAATTGACGTAAGGGGATTTGTGGTATCCAAAAGTCGCGGAAGAAAAGTGAGCGGTACACCTGTACCTGCCATACTCGTAATACCAGCGGGCGTTAAAAAGCAGCGTTAGGACCCCTTAAAGCTGCTTTTTAAGGCTAATGCAGAACTCGTAATCTAGGCGTTAATTTGTAGTTTAATGTAATTTTAGTTTAACAGTTAGGGTAGATTAATTATTAGTTTAATATAGTTTAATTTAATTTTAGCATAATATTTAGGGTAGATTAATTAGAAGTTTAATATAGTTTAATGTAATTTTAGTATAATAGGGTAGAATAATTTATAGTTTAATATAGTTTAATTTAATTCTAAAGGTAAGTTTTAATTTATTATAAGATAGTGATGATGTAATTTTAATATAAATTTAGCGGGTTGTTAGGTTTAGGGGTTAATAGGTTAAGTTAGTTTATGGCAATGTGGGGGGCTGGCGGTTTAGGGGTTAATAGGTTTAGTAAGTGGTTGTGATGTGGGAGGCCAGGGGTTTAGGGTTTAATAACTTTATTTAGTTGCGGTGGGCTCCGGGAGCGGAGGGATAGGGGTTAATATATTTAGTTAGGTGGCGGCGGGGTCCGGGATCAGTGGGATAGGGGTTAATAACATTATGTAGGTGGCAACGATGTCGGTGGGGGACAGATTAGGGGTGTTTAGACTCGGGTCTTATATTAGGCTGTTAGGTGTAAACGTAACTTTTATTCTACCATAGAAATCAATGGGATATCGGGCAGCAGCGAACATAAGCTTTCGCTGATTTCAGACTGCCATTGATTCCTATGGCCTCCAGGGCAGCGGATTGAAAAGCAGGTACGCTGGGCCGGAATAGTGGCGAGCGTACTTGTTAGCATTTTGATAACTAGCAAAAGTTGTCAGATAGCGCTGAATTTGTATTCCGAACATCTGTAATGACGTAAGCATTGATCTGTGTCAGATTGAGACCGGCGGATCATATGTTACGTTACAAATTTCAACTTTTGCAGGTCTGTAGGCTTTGATAACTAGGGCAAATCAGGCTCTCCACAATTACGCTTCGGAATTCTAGCGTATTTGCGGTTGACGGCTTGATAAATAGGCCTCCGAGGCTCAAGTTTTATCTTTTGCTCAAGTGCCAACTATATCTTTCAACTTGTAATATGTGCACAAGTTAGCACGTTCCCAATCTTCCTTGAAAGTATAGATTGTGCTAGAGTGATGTTCGCAACGCTAACCCATCTCTGGTAAACGCGCTTTACTATGGACTTGTAATAGCAAGTAGCACGAGTGATCCAGTAATATTGCGTATGACCCGTGCTATCATTAGCGTGCCCACCTGGCCTATTTTTTTTTTACTTTGCAGTTAAATTCCCATAGCAGTATGACAAATGATTGAAATATTTATATACTACATTATTGCACAATATAAATGACTAATACAACCTCTGTAACTGTTAGTTATGTTTAGATTTTCTACAATTACATAATATGTTGTATCTTTTTACATCCATGTTCTTCCTTATCTTAAAGAAATATGCATACAAAATAAATTATATCAAACAGTATACTCGAGATTGTTAAATATAAAACCCAATAAAAGGCTAGATTACAAGTGGAGCGCTAATTTATTGCGCGCCCGCAAATTGGTAAATTTGCCCTTTGCGGGCGTGCTCTAAATAAGCAGCCATTACAACTGTGGGCTTGTGGTAGCAATTAGCACTCTATTAACCATAGATCAGATCTCTAGTTAAGTTTATTAATGTCCACCGAATGCCCCCAAAATGCAACGTATAATATTTTATTAAAAAATGAAGATAGTTGCATTTAATAAAGTAATAGCACAGTTTTTGGTGGCTAAAGTTGGCGTTTGTGGGGTGTTAGAAAAACAAACAGCACTGAAAAGTGTGTTTACATTGCAGTCAATAGGAACTGTGTGTTGCCTGTAAATATATATGTAGACGCTTATATAAATATATATTTATGTGTTAATATGTGTATATACACATAGTAACACATAAATATATATATATATATATATATATATATATATATATATATGTAAGTAAGCATATACATATATGTTTACAATTTGTGCGACTTACCCTCTTCGCTGCGCTAGTTCTCATGCCTTGTCTCACGGGATAAGAACTAGGCTCCCATTGTAGCCTATCGAAGCACGCTCTCATGAGCGCAATGCTTCCCAGCAATGCAATTGCAAGGTCGCAAGCACGATAACGTATACCCCATAGAAGTCAATGGAACAAAAAAAGTGGGAAAAAAATAACCTTACTCGCGCACAAACTATATTCTTTATTCTCAAGTGCACTAACCCGACAGTGATATGGACATATAATTTCATTGTCATTGGCTGACATATTATATAAATTCCCGGGATGGAGAGGAGCCAATAGGAAAGCACGCTTGAGAAAGACGTATCCAATCGCCCTGCGGCGAAACACGTGTTGCGTGATCACACTGTCTGTGTATGCACCCTCGGTTTGGCCGACCGGGCTGTCTCTACCCACCGCTGGCAGTCTTTTGGGGTAATGAGCGTCACCCACTACGGCATTAACTACAGCAAGGTATGGTAAGGAGGAAAATATATCGGCAGCACGCCAAAAGGAAGTCTAAAGTAAGTGGAACCTACAATTGAAATTGTGCGGGGATTGTTTTGTCTTATGAACTGTATCACGCCCTGTGATTGGGATCCTGAAAGGAGGGAACGTCTCTTTAAGGTAGCACCCTAGGGGCTGAAGAAGGTTTAAGACTAGCCCTCGATTGGGCCACTGTGACCTGCAGAGACTTAACTATATCCTGTGCTGTCCTGTGCTATTACGTTGCTGACAGTTGCTACGATACTTCCATACCCTGTCTGACTGAGATTACCATACTAATGCGCTGGGGACTAACTACTTTCTTGCTTTGCTTTACTCTGCAATTTAAAGTGAGAGCAACAACACTAACTTACAGTGGATTAACCATCTGTTTGTTTCACTTAGCAATTGCATGAATTAAAAGTGACTGTGCTCGGACTAATACCATAAATCTTCAAGTTGGATCAGTGATTTATCACATACTAAAAATGGGACTTTATTGATATGTTCAAGTTCCCACTATATACCCAATGGCCATTGGTGGATGTTGTTATGTTATTATGTGTCCATTTGAGCAATTCAACTGTTTTTCATTTCAGGGTAACAACTGATTATATATTGGATTCTGTATTCTATATATTTACAGTAACGTTTGTGGGGAGGGGAGCTCGTCACCGGGGAGTTGGTCTCCCCCCATCCAGACTACTCAAGGTTTATACAAATTTCTATCTTATGATAGCTTATGTGTTAGTGCCGGACAGAACACACTTCTTTCTTCTTTAGTATTAATATATATATATATATATATATATATATATATATGTGTGTGTGTATATATATATATATATATATATCACTCTTTTACAGCACAACCCACCATTGGTCATCTGCCTGGGTGCAATATGAACAATCGATATCCCAACAAGAGAATGCACTCACAGGTCTTTTTTAAGCAAACAAATATGTTTAATGGAACATTTTCGGGGAACTTGTCCCCTTTGTCAGCATACACAGTGAGAGAAAATCACACAATTTATAGTGCAAATACAACAAATCAAAAACATCCTACCCAGTAATTTAGTGGCGCCAAAGTGTAGTGCTGGAACGCAGCCTGCGTTCCACTATCTCTTGTATACCGGAAGTGAACTGACATAATATCCGGAGCAGTGTTCGGAACAAAAATAATTTATCTCATAAATAAATGTGAAGAATAACAAAATGTCAAATGTGTATATACACAAATAAAATGTGATAATTATTATAGCTATAATGTCTCATCTGACCTTAATGCCATGTATAACGTGATTCCTTCGAAGTGCATTGGGGGTCATGACCATGGATACCAAAACATAAGTCATAGCCAGCATCAAACATATAAGATGCAGTGAACAACATTATTAGAAAAAAGGTATTCTCCTTTGTATCACTTAATGGCTAACATTAAATCCAAAAGTGAGTAATCTCTCAGTGATTATATATCTTCAAAACTTTACTTTGTGACACTTATCCTGCATCTGAAAACTATCAGCCTAGTAAGGAACTCTATTAGTTCATTACCGAACTAGGTGATTCAGACATGTGATAGTGATGTCGCGAACCTAAAAGTTTGCGTTTGTGAACGGCGAACGCGAACTTCCTCAAATGTTGGCGAACGGGCGAACCGCCATAGACTTCAAAAGGCAGGCGAAATTTAAAACGCACAGGGACTCTTTCTGGCCACAATAGTGATGGAAAAGTTGTTTCAAGGGGACTAACACCTGGACTGTGGCATGCTGGAGGGGGATCCATGGCAAAACTCCCATGTAAAATTACATAGTTGATGCAGAGTCTGGTTTTAAGCCATAAAGGGCATAAATCACCTAACATTCCTACATTGTTTGGAATAACGTGCTTTAAAACATCAGGTATGATGTTGTATCAATCAGGTAGTGTAAGGGTTACGCCCGCTTCACAGTGACAGACGCGTGCACGGGAGGAGGCGGGCGGGCGCGTGCATGGGGAGGGAGCGGGTGGGAACCGCTACACTACAGAAAAAAATGTTTTTATAAGTGGGAGAAAGGGGTGCAAAATATTTAGTACTTGGAAATCTAAGTGATCTGGGAGCGGGTGGGGGATTGGTCTTGGGGGGGGAAGCTACACTACAGAAAAATGAAATAAAAATAAAAAAAAACCCATTTTATTTGCAAACTGGGTACTGGCAGACAGCTGCCAGTACCCAATATGGCCCCCAATAAGGCAGAGGGGGAGGGTTAGGAAGCTGTTTTTGGGGGGGGGGGGTCAGGGAGATTGGGGGCTAAGGGGGGGATCCTACACAACAGCATATGTAAATATGCTAAAAAAAATATATATATATATAAAAAAAGATACCTTTTATTTTAGTACTAGCAGACTTTCTGCCAGTACTTAAGATGGTGGGGACAATTGTGGGGTGTGGGAGGGAAGAGAACTCTTTGGGAGGGATCAGGGGGTCTGATGTGTCAGGTGGGAAGCTGATCTTTACACTAAAGCTAAAATTAACCCTGCAAGCTCCCTACAAGCTACCTAATTAACCCCTTCACTGCTGGGCATAATTCATGTGTTGTGCGCAGTTGCATTTAATGGCCTTCTAACTACCAAAAAGCAACGCCAAAGCCATATATGTCTGCTATTTCTGAACAAAGGAGATCCCAGAGAAGCATTTACAACCATTTGTGCCATAATTGCACAAGCTGTTTGTAAATAATTTCAGTGAGAAACCTACAGTTTGTGAAAAAGTTGACTTTTTTTTTTAATTTGATCGCATTTGGCGGTGAAATGGTGGCATGAAATATACCAAAATGGGCCTAGATCAATACTTGGGGTTGTCTACTACACTACACTAAAGCTAAAATTACCCCAAAAAGCTCCCTACATGCTCCCTAATTATCCCCTTCACCGCTGGACATAATAAACGTGTGGTGCGCAGTGGCATTTAGTGGTCTTCTAACTACCAAAAAGCAACGCCAAAGCCATATATGTCTGCTATTTCTGAACAAAGGGGATCCCAGAGAAGCATTTACAACCATTTGTGCCATAATTGCACAAGTTGTTTGTAAATAATTTCAGTGAGAAACCTAAAGTTTGTGAAAAAGTTGACTATTTTTTTAATTTGATCGCATTTGGCGGTAAAATGGTGGCATGAAATATACCAAAATGGGCCTAGATCAATACTTGGGGTTGTCTACTACACTACACTAAAGCTAAAATTAACCCTACAAGCTCCCTACAAGCTCCCTAATTAACCCCTGCACTGCTGAGCATAATACACATGTGGTGCGCAGCGGCATTTAGCGCCCTTTTAATTACCAAAAAGCAATGCCAAAGCCATATATGTCTGCTATTTCTGTAAAAAAGGGATCCCAGTGAGGCATTTACAACCATTTGTGCCGTAATTGCACAAAATGTTTGTAAATGATTTCAGTGAGAAACCTAAAATTTGGAAAAATGTAAGTTTTTTTTTTTTTTTTATTTGATCGCATTTGGCAGTGAAATGGTGGCATGAAATATACCAAGATGGGCCTAGATCAATACTTTGGGTTGTCTACTACACTACACTAAAGCTAAAATTACCCCAAAAAGCTCCCTACATGCTCCCTAATTAACCCCATTCACTGCTGGACATAATACACGTGTGGTGCACAGTGGCATTTAGCGGCCTTCTAATTATCAAAAAGCAACAACAAAGCCATATATGTCTGCTATTTCTGAACCAAGGGGATCCTAGAGAAAAATTTACAACCATTTATGCCATAATTGCACAAGCTATTTGTAAATAATTTCAGCGAGAAACCTAAAGTTTGTGAAAAAATTTGTGAAAAAAGTGAAATTTTTTTTTTATTTGATCGCATTTGGTGGTGAAATGGTGGCATGAAATATACCAAAATGGGCCTAGATCAATACTTTGGGATGTCTTCTAAAAAAATATATATACATGTCAATGGCTATTCAGGGATTCCTGACAGATATCAGTGTTCCAATGTAACTAGCGCTAATTTTGAAAAAATAAAATGGTTTGGAAATAGCGAAGTGCTACTTGTATTTATGGCCCTATAACTTGCAAAAAAAGCAAAGAACATGTAAACATTGGGTATTTCTAAACTCAGGACAAAATTTAGAAACTATTTAGCATGGGTGGTTTTTGTTGGTTGTAGATGTGTAACAGATTTTGGGGGTCAAAGATAGAAAAAGTGTGTTTTTTTCCATTTTTTTCATATTTTATATTTTTTTTACAGTAAATTATAGGATATGATGAAAATAATGGTATCTTTAGAAATTCCGTTTAATGGCGAGAAAAACGGTATATAATATGTGTGGGTACAGTAAACGAGTAAGAGGAAAATTACAGCTAAACACAAACACCGCAGAAATGTAAAAATAGCCCTGGTCCCAAACGGACAGAAATGGAAAAGTGCTGTGGTCATTAAGGGGTTAATGTACACTACTGTTACACTATATATGAGTTGCACTGATGTGACACTGGAGGAAACTGACTGCTATTATTTCACAGTCAAAAAAGTGTTGTTTTTTTTTTAATGTACACTACTGTTACACCAGTTATGAGTGGTGGCACCGGGCAAGTGGGCACAGTATACGCTGTGAGCCTGCAACACACGCTGGCAGGCAGGCAACTGCAATTAGATTACACAGGAAAAAAAAAAACAAGCAGACTGATGTTCTAGCCCTAAAAAGGCCCTTTTGGGGTGCTGTCCTTACAGCAGAGATCAGATGAGTCCTTCAGGACTGTAGTGGACACTGAATACACTAGCCTAGCTATCAATTTCCCTATTAAATCAGCAGCAGCTACACTGTCCCTCCTCTCACTAAGAATGCAGCTTCCAAATGAATCTAAAATGGATGCTGTTCAGGAGGTAGGTCTGGGAGGGAGGGTCTGCTGCTGATTGGCTGGGAATGTTTCTGCTGACTGTGAGGTACAGGGTCAAAAGTTTTACTCAATTATGACGAATAGGGGGTGGATCGAACATTGCATATGTTCGCCGCCACGGCGAACGCGAACAAGCTATGTTTGCCGGGAAATATTCGCCGGCAAACTATTCGCAACATCACTATGTGATACAAGTATAAATATACCTGCATCCGGTTCAATGCTTAACGATTTCTATAGTGCAAGTAGCCAAGTATTTAGTACAATGGTAGAATCTCTATGTATGTTCCAATACACTAGTGCACCCATTGTTGTACTCCAGGCAATTGTCATGGATCTTGACAAAATAGGGCTACCCAAGCCCTATTGTATCCCAATGGGGTTAGAAATTTAAAACTTGTTACAAACTATATACAAGAGTAAACTAAAAAGTGCACTCATAAATTCACTGTATTTGTATCTTTGACAGATGGAACAAAAATCTTTTGTTACATTCTATATGGGTATGGATATTGATGTAACCAACCTTATATATACACATGTCTTAAATTATATTATGTTTCATGTGTCATACAAAACCACATAACAGGGAGATTCTAAAGGAATATGCTGGAATAACTCTTTCATAGTATACAAACCCCATATTTAATAACACATAATGAAAAGCTTTAGATAGATAGGAATTAAATATCCATATCTGGATCCAGAATGTCTCAATATGGGTAGGTACACTAGGTGACCATCTACCCCCGGGTTTGTTGTAGCCTCCATTCCATAACCAGCTTGTACCCAACTTCAATATAGGAGAGAAATTGGAAAGACATTGAAACAAATACTCACAACGTATCAGTAGTGTGTATATAAATGAGTGACCACACCACAATGCCTAGACTTCCACCCAGCAACCCAGAAACAGAATATTCCAAGTGCTGAGTGCTGTCAGTGAAGAAGGGGCTAGTAGCCCCTATAAGGGAACACCAGACCCCAAACTCACTGAACAGAGTCCCAGCATCATGGGATTGCACCCCTAGTATGTACCACATTACTCCTACTCATGTGAGTGCTTTAATGTCCAGTACAGTGTTAAAACCGCCGGGATGGATCATGCCCAATCTGTATATCCATTGGGCTTCACATAATAGAAGTATCCTGTTTCTATCACCTCCTCTATCCAAGGTAGGGATATAATCAATGAGGATGCACCGAATTGAAGACACAGAATGGCCCTTCCTGGCACAATGCCTTCAGACCGTTTGGTCGGAATCACTTTTTTGTAATGACAGTCGAATGGCATGTCTGTAATTCGCCATGCGTTCTCTTAGTGTTCCTGAGGTTTTATCTACATAGAAACTAGAGCAATGACAGAATAGTAGGTATATAACGTGCATTGTGGTACAAGTGATGGAATGTCTGATGACAAAATTCTGATTGCTGTGTGGATGATGAAAATATTTGGTATTGATTAATTCACCACATGTTGTACATCCCAGGCAGTGGCAGGATCCTTTTATATTCACTTTGGCATTTATTTATTTATTTATAAAATATTTTACCAGGAAGGATACATTGAGATTTCTCTTGTTTTCAAGTATGTCCTGGGTCCACAAAACATTGCATTGATACAATAGGGTACAATAAAATTAAAAAACAATAATAATACACAATAGATGCAAAAATTTTACATAGAACGGGTAAGAAATATATAATTAACCATGACAGGTGCATTCTGTTTTGAGATATGTAGAGAGGGATTTCTTAAAGGATATTAGGCTTGGGGAAGGTTTGAAAGTGTGCGGGAGGTCATTCCATAACTGTGGCGCTCGGTAGGAAAAGGAGGATCGAGCTGCTTTCTTTTTGTATTGAGGCAAGCTAAATAATGTGCTGGTACTGGATCGGAGGTTATAGGAGGTGGGAATAGCCGGGGGAGCATTCTGCTCAGGTAGGGTTGGAGCTTTCCAGAAAGGCACTTAAACACAAGGCAGGAAAGATGGAGGGTGCGTCTGGATTCCAGCGTCAGCCAGTTTAGTTCTTTTAGCATGTCACAATGGTGGGTCTTGTAGTTACATTGTAGCACAAAGCGGCAGAATGAGTTATACAATGTATTAAGTTTATTAAGGTGAGTTTGCAGTGCAGGTGCGTATACTACGTCCCCATAATCCATGATAGGCATCAGCATTTGCTGTAAATCTTTTCCTTTACTGTAGGGCTGAGGCAAGATTTGTTTCTGTACAGGGCACCTAATTTTGGATAAAGTTTAGATGCAAGTTTTTCTATGTGGAGGCCAAAAGATAGATTAGGGTCTAAGAACATACCCTAATTACATACGTAATTTATGTAATTTAGGCCCAGTTCCAAAGATTATTGTGACAGTTTTGTCAGTGTTTAGGAAGAGTTTGTTTTTTGAGATCCACTTTTCTACCTCTGTGAACTGGTCTTGGAGCACTGCTTCAAGCTGCGGAAGATCAGATTTGTTTACATAGATTGTCGTCTGCGTACATGTCTATAGTAGAGGATTTGCAGACATAAGGCAAATCATTTATAAATAATGTGAATAGTAGGGGGCCGAGAATGGAACCTTGGGGAACACCACACGTGACTGGGAGAGGGAGTCACTGTTAGAAACAGAGACATATTGTGATCTATCCGATACATATGATCTAAACCAGGTTAACGGAAGATCAGCAATACCAGAGTTTTTTAGTTTGAGCAGTAGTATGTCGTTGTCCACTGTGTCAAAAGCCTTAGCAAAATCAAGGAAAATAGCTCCAGTTAGGTCTCCTTGTTCCATGCCAGTTTGGATGTCATTGCAAACTTTTAGGAGGGCAGTTATAGTGGAGTGATTCAGTCAAAAACCTGATTGATCAGGGGTCAGATAGTTAGAAAGTTGGTAATACTTGCATAATTGCGTATGGACGCATTTTTCTAAGATTTTTGACAATACTGGGAGCAATGATATAGGGCGATAGTTAGAAACCAAGGTTAACTCCCCAATTTTATGAATAGGCACTACTCTTGCAGTTTTCCAGAGTTTAGGTATGTATCCAGACACCAAGGATTCGTTAATTAGGGTTGTGACAGGCTTAGCAATTGCCGGCGCACTGAGCTACAACAGCATTGCTGGGATTTGATCAGGTCCAGACTGGTTTTTCATTTTTTGATTATTAAGGTGTTTCTTAACGACATTGATGGGTACAGGTCTAAAATTGAACTTCTCTCTATATTGGGTCTTTGCTGTTTTAGTGGGGCCTGATCCACATTTGTAGCTTCAGGATGCATGCCATTTATTAGTTTGTCAATCAGGGTGGTGGAGCTTCCGACAAAATAATTGTTAAAGGCATTTGCTACTTCTAAGGGGATTTGCAGGTTTTGGTTATCCACATTGACAGTAGAGGGTTGGGAGTGGATTGGTGGATTTTGTAAGTTATTTATGAGTTTCCAAAACTTTCAAGGGTTAGATATGTTATTGTTCAGATTTTCACAGAAATATTGGACCTTAGCCAATTTTGTTTGTTTAGTGCATATATTTTGCCATTGTCTATATACACAGCGATCATTCATAGAGCCAGTATGCTTGAACTTTGACCACAATGAATCCCGAAATTGGTACATTTGAATGAGGTCAGCTGTGATCCAATTCAAGTGTGCTCCTTTTACTCTCACCTTACGCAGCGGGGCATGTAAATTCCAAACGTGTAGGAGTTCAGACTGAAAGAATTCAACTGGAGAGTCTAGATCTGGGATTGGGTTTAATCTGTGCCAGGGGAGGTTCTTGATGTCATTTAGAAATGATTGAATATTAAATTTTTTGAAGGACCTGGTGATTTCAACCTTGGGAGAGGATTTAGTAGCCTTTATTTTGCTCACACAGTACACTAAGCAGTGGTCACTGAAATTGTTAGGGAGAACACCTGCCTCCTGGATTCAGTCGGGAGAAGTGGAGAGAATCCAGTTGAGCAGGGTATGATTATGGCTTTTGATGTTTATGCGAGTTGGGGAGGAGATTAATTGCGTTAGCTGCAAAGATTTAAACAGCGATCGACAACTGTTATTTTTTGGATTCAGCCAATCTGTATATCCATTGGGCTTCACGTAATAGAAGTATCCTGTTTCTATCACCTCCTCTATCCAAGGGAGGGATATGATCAATGAGGATGTAACGAATTGAAGACACAGAATGGCCACCTACCTACAATTAATAACCCTTAATCTGCCGACCGGACATCGCCGCCATTTTAATAAATGTATTAACCCAATAAACCCCCGCACTCCCACCTCGCAAACACTAGTTAAATTTTATTAACCCCTAATCTGCCTGCCCTAAATTCGCCGACACCTACCTACATTTATTAACCCCTAATCTTCCAACCCCAACGTCTATTAAACGTATATTAAATTTATTAACCCCTAAACCTAAGTCTAACCCTAACCCCCCCTAATTTAAATATAATTTAAATTAAAGGAAATAAATTTAACATAATTAAATAAATTAATCCTATTCAAAACGAAATACTTACCGATAAAATAAACCCTAAGCTAGCTACAATATAACTAATAGTTACATTGTCGCTAGCTTAGGATTTATATTTATTTCACAGGCAACTTTGTATTTATTTTAACTAGGTACAATAGTTATTAAATAGTTATTAACTATTTAATAACTACCTAGCTCAAATAAGTATAAAATTACCTGTAAAATAAATCCTAACTTAAGTTATAAATTATTTACAATTAAATTCAATAAACTAAATTACGGAAAAAAAAAACTAAATTACAGAAAATAAAAAAAATTACAAGAAGTTTAAACTAATTACACCAAATCTAAGCTGACTAATAAAATAAAAAAGCCCCCCAAAATAATAAGATGCCCTACCCTATACTAAATTACAAATAGCCCTTAAAAGGGCCTTTTGCGGGGCATTGCCCCAAAGTAATCAGCTCTTTTACCTGTAAAAAAAAATTACAATACCCCCCACAACATTACAACCTACCACCCACACACCCCTACTCTAAAACCCACCCAATCCCCCCTTAAAAAAACCTAACACTTCCCCATTGAAGATCACCCTACCTTGAGCCGTCTTCACCCAGCCGGGCATCCGATCTGGCCAGTAGTCTTCATCCTATCCGGGTAGAAGAGGACATCCGGACTGGCAGAAGGCTTCATCCAAGCGGCATCTTCTATCTTCTTCCATCCGACGAAGAGCGACGGTTCCTTTAAATGACGTCATCCAAGATGGCGTCCCTCGAATTCCGATTGGCTGATAGGATTCTATCAGCCAATTGGAATTAAGGTAGGAAAAACCTTGCATTCTATTGGCTAATCCAATCAGCCAATCGGATTGAACTTCAATCCGATTGGCTGATTAAATCAACCAATCAGATTTTTCCTACCTTAATTCTGATTGGCTGATAGAATCCTATCAGCAATCGGAATTCGAGGGACGCCATCTTGGATGACGTCATTTAAAGGAGCCATCATTCATCGAGTAGTCGTCATGCTGGAAGGATGCTCCGTGCCGGATGTCTTCAAGATGGAGTCACTCCTCGTCGGATGGAAGAAGATAGAATATGCCGCTTGGATGAAGCCTTCTGCCGGTCCGGATGTCCTCTTCTACCCGGATAGGATGAAGACTTCTGCCGGTCTGGATGTCCTCTTCTGCCCCATCGGGTGAAGACTTCTAGCCGGATCGGATGACCACTTGTGCCCGGCTGGGTGAAGACGGCTCAAGGTAGGGTGATCTTGAATGGGGTAGTGTTAGGTTTTTTAAGGGGGGATTGGGTGGGTTTTAGAGTAGGGGTGTGTGGGTGGTGGGTTGTAATGTTGGGGGGGTATTGTAATTTTTTTTTACAGGTAAAAGAGCTGATTACTTTGGGGCAATGCCCTGCAAAAGGCCCTTTTAAGGGCTATTTGTAATTTAGCATAGGGTAGGGCATTTTATTATTTTGGGTGGCTTTATTATTTTATTATTGGGCTTAGATTAGGTGTAATTAGTTTAAACTTCTTGTAATTTTTTTTCTGTAATTTAGTGGGTTTTTTTTTTTGTAATTTAGTTTATTTATTTCAATTGTAATTAATTGTAGCTAGTTTAGGTAATTAGTTTAATGATAGTGTAGTGTTAGGTGTAATTGTAACATAGGTTAGGATTTATTTTACAGGTAATTTTGTACTTATTTTAGCTAGGTAGTTATTAAATAGTTAATAACTATTTAATAACTATTGTAACTAGTTAAAATAACTACAAAGTTGCCTGTAAAATAAAAATAAATCATAAGCTAGCTACAATGTATTTTATAGGTAAGTATTTAGTTTTAAATAGGAATCATTTATTTAATTGTAGTTATTTTATTTAGATTTATTTAAATTATATTTAAATTAGGGGGGTGTTAGGGTTAGGGTTAGACTTAGGTTTAGGGGTTAATAACTTTATCATAGTGGCGGCGACATTGGCAGCGGCAGATTAGGGGTTAATTAATTTAATATAGTTGCGGCGATGTGGGGGGGCAGATTAGGGGTTAATAACTATAATGTAGGTGTCGGCAATGTTGGGGGGATCAGATTAGGGGTTTATAAATATAATGTAGGTTGCGGCGGTGTCCGGAGCGGCAGATTAGGGGTTAATAGTATAATGCAGGTGGCGATGATGTTGGGGGCGGTAGATGAGGGGTTAATAAGTGTAAGATTAGGGGTGTTTAGACTCGGGGTTCATGTTAGGGTGCTAGGTGCAGACATATTTTTTCTTTCCCCATAGGAAACAATGGGGCTGCGTTAGGAGCTGAATGCTGCTTTTTTTCAGCCAGCTCATCCCCATTGTTTCCTATGGGGAAATCGTGTACAAGCACGTTTTGCCAGTTTACCGCTACCGTAAGCAACGCTGGTATCGAGGTGAGATGTGGAGCTAAATTTTGCTCAACGCTCAATTTTCTGAGGCTAACGCCGGCTTAAAGAAAACTCGTAATACCAGCATTGTTTAAAGGGAGCGGTAAGAAAAAAAGGAGCGTTAGCACCACACAGCCTTACCGACAAAACTCATAATCTAGCCGAAAAGTGTTTTCGAGAATAGAGAGGCCTTCAAGTTTTCAGTCTTCAGATTCCAGAAATTATGGGCCTTCCAGGCGGAGGCATTTTGCCCTTATGCAGTTTTGGGATTGGGAAGAGTTTTCCTCCGTGTCCAGATCTTTAAAAGAGATCACAGGTATTCATAGTCATGTGACTTTCATTGGAGCTGGAAGAAGCCCCAGAGCCTAAGGGGTGAAACGCGCGTAGCTGGCAAGTCGTTTTTGGGAGAAACACAGGCAGCTGTTATCAAGCAAGGGACGTTGCTCTGAGGAAATGTCAGGTGGTGCATCTATTGGAAACCAAACACACTTTAGAACAGAGGAGACAAACACCCTGGAAGGTATACCCAGGAGGTGTTGATCCGTGAACAGTGGGACTCCTCAAATAACCGCAAGTATTTACCGCTATGACGGACACTCGAGAATGCTTAAAGTGTGCGTTTGTCATCAACACTACAGCTATAACTACCAATGCACAGGATTAAGTGCAGTTGCCTAAATAAGAGGTAGTAGTTAGCTTGCATCAATTGTCCTGACATACTCAGACTTTTCGCTGCATACCCACATAAGGATAACTTTATTACTGGAATTGAACATCCTTATCATAGTGCTGCAAATTGGAAACATTTCTGTGACTTTAAACAGGAATTACGGATCATCCTCTTTTTTCAATTATAAGAGGTTGAGAGTGCACTCAGTTATTTTACTTTTACTTTTATTTTTAAATTATTTAATCATGTTTGGGAATCATAGTGCACTATGATAGGGAGCTTCGGGTATTTATGTCAATTTATGCCTTGTGTTTGCCCCAATAAATGCTTTATATATGCTCCCCCCTTGTTAGTTGTGATTTGACTTGTATTTTGACATAAGTAATTTTATTTGGTATGTTGAGGTATCTTAGACCTAGGGATTATATCCATTAATTTTAAAGGTATCAGTTAGTGCTGGACAGGAATTGTTTAATAATCTTCTTCTTGTTGAATATATATATATATATATATATATATATATATACACACACACTATATTATATTTATGGTTTTTTTAATGTATTTTGTGAGACTTTTTTGTTTTATGAAACAGTCAGAGCTCTAATGTCACACTAACCTGACTTGTGTTCAACCCACCAATCACAGTACAGCTCCCCGTAGAGAATTGCTGCTCCTGAGCCTACCTAGGTATGCTCTTTATCAAAGGATACCACAAGAACAAAGTACATGTTATATACTCTATATTAGATATGTGTAAATTCTAAACAGATATTTCTTTTTGTTTCCAGGAAATTTTTTTCCAAATGAATGCACCCCAAAATTGAAAGAAAACAAATAAATACTGACACAACTCATCTCCTTCTTTACCTGTAGCATTGGAATATTTACATTTGTTTAACGAAAATGAATGTAAATGCTCTATGAAGTCAGTATTTGTTTTATTTAAACTAATTCCCCTCTATATTTGTTCCAAAAAATTAGGCTGCACATGTCTACTCTAATTCTAAACCATGAATATTTAACTTTGTCTATTTCATAGTTCAGGTAGAACATAACATTTTTATCAACCTTACAATGGATACCAAGTGAAAATAATAAAAGTAAAGTGGAAACTTCATTTTATTGTCCCTTTAAATAAAAAAAAATGCACAAAATGTAGTTCCCATAACAACCTTATGTTCAGACTACCAGTAGCCATTTAAACACCTGTTCTCTTAATCAACTCATTGCAATACATAGAACTTGGCCTGACCATTTATTTATTTTTGTGGCACTATGAAAGTACCATAATTTGGGTCTGGGATATATATGATAGTGTAGGGCTTAGTATCAGCCAGGAATAGGCTTAAGGGTTATGGCCATGTGGGATAGTTGTTGAAGATGTAGTTGTAACAGTGTTGCAGTTGTTAGGGAGGGTGCTTTCTTACCTTTATAAGGCCCTGTCAGGAAGTGCAAATCCTCTTTTCCACTCTGTTGGCTGAAGATTCCTGTTTACCCACCCTCCCTCCCTGTTTAAATAATTGTAAGGATGGCGGCTCTGAGTCTGACGATCCTATGGGATTGCTTAGGCTAACACGGTGGGGGTAGGTTTAGTAGAGCCAGCCTTGGCTAAGACTGTGTTTGTAACAAAAATATTTTCTCTTCCCAGTGATAGCTGGTTTTGTATGGCCAGCGGATCTGGTCCCCTTATGGGAAAAGGGATCTTCATTACACTCTGGTGGCGGGAGTTTTTGGCCCCTTTTCCTTACCACATTTGGCTAAATAAATCAGGTGGAGTGGTGGCAGGGCCCAAAGGAGGGCCTAGAATACTAAGTGGCTGCTTTGGGTGTCCCTCTGGGTAGGTGTGCCAAGGGAACTCCCTACAAACCCTGTTTTCTGGCCGTGAGCAAAGCATTGGGGTATCCGTCGCACCTTCCGTTGCAGACTTAAAGGAGGTCGTGATTAATTTGCCACCATCCATATTGTCGGTTATGTTATCATGTGTTGAATAAACGCGACCTGTCATGGTTTTTTCCTCCTAATGTGTCCTGTGTGTTATTTATAGTTAAGGTTTTATTATGCATTACACCAAGAACTCTTAACTAGGGCCTTTAATTCCTTATGTACTGAAATGTCTGTATTTTGGGATAGTTTGACATAGTTATAGTCTTCCTGTCATTAAAAGGTGTCTATAGAATGAAGGTTAGAATTTCAATTTTTAATTAGTGATTCCTTAAGGGTTATTAGAACCAACATTTGAACATTAAAAGGGACAATAAACTCAAAATTAAAGTCTACTTCAGAATGTTTGTTGTTTAAATAGATAGATAATCCCTTTATTACCCATTCCCCAGTTTTGCACAACCAACACAGTTATATTAATATACTTTTTACCTCTGTGATATCTTGTATCTAAGTCTCTGCAGGCTGCTCCCTTATTTCAGTTCTTTTGATATTTTAGCCAATCAGTGCCTTTTCATAAGTAACTCCACAGGAGTGAGCACAATGTTATCTATATGGACCACATGAACTAGTGCTGTGTAGCTGTGAAAAACTGTCAAATCCACTGAGCTAAGAGGTGGCTTTCAAGGGCTTAGAAATTAACATTAGAGCTTATTTATGTTTGTTTTTCAATAAAAAATACCAATAGAACAAAGCAAATGTGATGATAAAAGTACATTGGAAAGTTGCTTAAAATTGCCTGCCGCCCACCCGCCTCCATGCTATGGCTCCCACCCACCAACAATTGTCACCATCGCTGGCCAATGCAGAGAGTGCCACAGAGTGGCTCTCCCTGCATTGGTGGGTAAAAAAGGGTATTGCAGTGATTCCTCAATATGGAGGCATCACTGCAATACCCTGATCGATTCCACCGCTTGAAACCCCAGAGGACATGCCAGGCATGTCATTAGTCGTTAACAACGTTTTTTTGTAGGACATGTCTGACACGTCTTTGGTCGTTAAAGGGTTAAATCTAATATGCATTAGAGGTAAAAATATCATTGTTTTTAAAAACAAACAAACATTAATTGGTCGGCAAATACTCAACATTCGTTTATAACATACCACTAAACTGTTATTTTCTAACAAATATGACAAAATATTCCTCCTTTCACTAGTAGAAATAAGTCTTCCTACTTCTTTAACATTTTAAGTCATGTTTACCTTTGTTGAGTTTTACCGAATTTGAAATTACAAATAGAGCTTAGTGATATTAACAGAAAAGAACACAAAGGGTTAAATATCTTACCTAGAGGAATTATCTATTCTTAAGTATACAATCTGCTGAGCTACTGCTGTTAAATTCAAATCTCACAACAATACATTTGAAAACTTCTTTTTTTTCTCCACAGCTGAAATGCCAGTGACACAGCTAAAAATAATCTATTGACTGAAAGTATTTCTTCCAGGCCAATTTGACATCCCCTCTAGAGCAACGAACGAAATCATAATGATTACTGCTTTTGCAAATTAAGCATGCCATTACAGCTCTGAAAGAACAGATACCAAGTGCTTTAAGACAACAGCAGTGTGAAAAGTAAACAATTACTCCAGAATAATAATGTGCTTTGCCTGTGTTGTGTTTAGAAGTGAATATTTTTAAAAGAATATTCTATTATTCTCTGCAGTTAAGAATTTTTAAAGCTATAAATCCAAGGGAAAAAAAAAGTGAGAATAGATCCAGAGTGACAAGCCATACAATTACAGAGGGAATAGCTGTAGATTTTTACTAATGTAACTCATTATAAAATACATTATTGCAAGACAAATTTTCATAACGCTGTCTGAAAGGACAAAAAAACAAACAAACAAACAAAAAATAAAATAAAAATAGAATAATTCCTTTGATTACATTTCACAAACAAAATTAGCAAAAAAAAAATACTATGATTTTGCAAGCTTTAGTTAAAGGGAAATGTACTCAAAAAGCTTCTCTTTCAAACAGTATTTTAATGGGCCAGTAAACATATAAAATAATGTTATATAATTCTACACTATGTGCAGAATTATGTGACATTACTCAAGAGACACCGTCAAAAACAAGAGATGTGAAAGATTTAACCCCCAAAGGTACACACCTTCCATTCCTCGCCAGACTCTTGAAATAGTGTTTAAAATGTATGGGTAACAGCATATTTACTTTTAGCGACAGCTGTGGTTTGTTGGCTAGAATAGCTGTGAATAGGTATGACTACTAACTGGCTAACTGGAACAACAGCAGATATGGTTAAATGTGGTTTGGAATAATGCACAATATTAAGACATATGTATTATCCAGAGTTGTAACTGCTAGGTTTAAAAAAAAACTGCCTAGTGGCTCACCATAGAGATCAGTCTTAAGAAGTCATGGTTAATCATAGAAGCCAATTATAAGGAGACTAGTACTAAAGCCCGTGTACACGGGCCATTTTTTTCAGAACAGCGGTCCCACCCCTTGCTCTCTCCCCCCTTTCTTTTGCTCTCTCTTCCCCCCTCTCTTTTGCTTTCTTTCCCCCCTCTCTTTTGCTTTCTCTCCCCCCTCTCCTTTGTTCTCTCTCTCCCCTCTTTTGCTCTCTCTCTCCCCTCTTTGGCTCTCTCCATCCTTTCTTTTGCTCTCTCTCCCCCCTCTTTGGCTCTTCCCCCCCCCTTTGGCTCTCCCCCCCCTCTTTGCCCCCCCCCCCTCTTTGCCCCCCCCCCTCTTTGGCTCTCTCCCCTCTTTTGTTCTCTCTCCTCTTTGGCTCTCTCTCTCCCCTCTTTGGCTCCCCCCCTTTGGCTCTCTCTCCCCCCTCTTTGGCTCTCTCTCCCCCCTCTTTGTCTCTCTCTCCCCCCTCTTTGGCTCTCTCTCCCCCCTCTTTGGCTCTCTCTCCTCTTTGGCTCTCTCTCTCCCCCCTCTTTGGCTCTCCCCTCCCCTTTGGCTCCCCCCTCCCCTTTGGCTCCCCCCCTCTTTGGCTCTCCCCCCCCTCTTTTGCTCTCCCCTCCCCTCTTTGGCTCTCTCCCCCCTCTTTTGTTCTCTCCCCCCTCTTTGGCGCTCTCCCCCCCTCTTTGGCTCTCTCCCCCCCTCTTTGGCTCTCCCCCCCCTCTTTGGCTCTGCCCCCCCCTCTTTGGCTCTCTCTCCCCCCTCTTTGTCTCTCTCCCCTCTTTTGCTCTCCTCTTTGGCTCTCTTTCCTCTTTGGCTCTCTCTCTCCCCCCTCTTTGGCTCTCCCCCCCTTTAGCTCTCTCCCCCCCCTTTGGCTCTCTCCCCCCCCCCCCTCTTTGGCTCTCTCTCCCCCCTCTTTGGCTCTCTCTCCCCCCTCTTTGGCTCTCTCTCCTTTTTGGCTCTTTTTCCTCTTTGGCTCTCTCTCTCCCCCCTCTTTGGCTCTCCCCCCCTTCTCTTTGGCTCTCCCCCCTCCTCTTTGGCTCTCTTCCCCCCCTTCTCTTTGGCTCTCTCTCCCCCCCCCCTTCTCTTTGGCTCTCTGCCCCCCCCTTCTCTTTGGCTCTCTGCCCCCCCCCCTTCTCTTTGGCTCTCTGCCCCCCCTTCTCTTTGGCTCTCTGCCCCCCCTTCTCTTTGGCTCTCTGCCCCCCCCCTTCTCTTTGGCTCTCTGCCCCCCCACTTCTCTTTGGCTCTCTGCCCCCCCCTTCTCTTTGGCTCTCTGCCCCCCCTTCACTTTGGCTCTCTGCCCCCCCCTTCTCTTTGGCTCTCTGCCCCCCCTTCTCTTTGGCTCTCTGCCCCCCCTTCTCTTTGGCTCTCTGCCCCCCCCCGCCTTCTCTTTGGCTCTCTGCCCCCCCCCGCCTTCTCTTTGGCTCTCTGCCCCCCCTTCTCTTTGGCTCTCTGCCCCCCCCCCTTCTCTTTGGCTCTCTGCCTCCCCCTTCTCTTTGGCTCTCTGCCCCCCCCCCTTCTCTTTGGCTCTCTGCCCCCCCCTTCTCTTTGGCTCTCTGCCCCCCCCTTCTCTTTGGCTCTCGGCCCCCCCCTTCTCTTTGGCTCTCTGCCCCCCCCTTCTCTTTGGCTCTCTGCCCCCCCCTTCTCTTTGGCTCTCTGCCCCCCCTTCTCTTTGGCTCTCTGCCCCCCCCCCTTCTCTTTGGCTCTCTGCCCCCCCTTCTCTTTGGCTCTCTGCCCCCCCCCTCTCTTTGGCTCTCTGCCCCCCCCTTCTCTTTGGCTCTCTGCCCCCCCCCCCTTCGTTTGGCTCTCTGCCCCCCCCTTCTCTTTGGCTCTCTGCCCCCCCCTTCTCTTTGGCTCTCTGCCCCCCCCCCCTTCTCTTTGGCTCTCTGCCCCCCCTTCTCTTTGGCTCTCTGCCCCCCCCTTCTCTTTGGCTCTCTGCCCCCCCTTCTCTTTGGCTCTCTGCCCCCTCCCCTTCTCTTTGGCTCTCTGCCCCCCCTTCTCTTTGGCTCTCTGCCCCCCCTTCTCTTTGGCTCTCTGCCCCCCCCCCCTTCTACATTATAGATTACATGGATAATATAACTATTGTATACATTTTGCAACAAATGAGTTAATGAGTTAATCATGCCCTAGCGAATCAGATGTTTTTAATTTCCTTTAAATAGCCCTTAAGGAGAGGAGAGACAGTGAGCTATGAGTACGGCTTAATTGCTGAAACCCGTAAGCTTAATTGAGTGCTAAGGGCATATACCTTTTGCTTTTTATTATTTTTGTCCCTGTTTTAATTAGAGCTTAAATAAGCCAAATAAAGAACATTGTTTTACTGCTACTCCGGACTCCTTTTTCTTTTGTAATCATAGAGATCAGTCTTAAGGAGCCATGGCTAATCATAGAAACAAATTAAACATAGACACATCAAATTTGACGGTATATAAGAACTAAAAAGGCCTATCAAGTCTACCCATATTACATGTTACTTTTTTCTTAGTATAGCCTTATGCATGTCCCAGGATTTTTTTAATTCCTTTACAGTCTTTGTGTTTACCACCTCAAATGGAATTCCATGAATCCACCACCCTTTCTGTAAAAAATACTTCCTCAAATTTCTCCTCTACCCTCTACCTTTAGATTGTGACCCCTTGTTTTGGCATTTATTTTTTGTGAAAAATGCTTTCAGCTTCTATGTCACCTCTTTTTCTTCTATCCTCTAAACTATACATATTTAGATCATAGAATCTTTCTTTATCCGTTTTATATTTTAGCTCATGTACGATTTTACTAGCCCTTTTTTGGACAGTTTTTAGTTTATTTATATCTTTCTGAAGATATGCTCTCCAGAACTATACTGTAGAGTAAGGTGGCGCAATGGTAGATGCTATTCCCAATGTGATATTTTATAAAAATTGGTGGGTCATTGTGTACCCCTCTATCTATATATTCCTTTTAGAATGAGCACTATACAAATAGTACATTTAAAACAGATTTATTTATATTTTATGTAAAATGAAAAAACAATATAAAAAAGTTATACAAATAATTTCTAAAAAAGTTTGACACCGGTGTCGATTAAATTGGCTATTTTGCGTTATAAAACATCAAATGTATCTAAAGATTTATATAGTTATATAAATACAAAAGTGACTATGCAATTTGATATATATACAATAAGAAATGAACTAGTTCATCCAATATATGGATTTATCTATACAATTCTATATGTACAAATGAGCAATAGATTTATCTGCCAATAATTAGATATTATATTATAGTCTCATGAGTCAATTTGTAGTAATGGTGGCAGATTAGATGCCGTGAGAGGATACTCTGCTGATTTCTTATTTCGTAAGTGAATGGAATAATTCCTTTTTTACCTTACAGTGGCCTAGATTTGGAGTTTGGCGGTAGCCGTGAAAACCAGCGTTAGAGGCTCCTAACGCTGGTTTTAGGCTACCGCCGGTATTTGGAGTCAGTCAAAAAAGGGCCTAACGCTCACTTTTCAGCCGCGACTTTTCCATACCGCAGATCCCCTCCACGTCAATTGTGTATCCTATCTTTTCAATGGGATCTTTCTAACTCCGGTATTTAGAGTCGTGGCTGAAGTGAGCGTTAGAAATCTAACGACAAAACTCCAGCCGCAGAAAAAAGTCAGTAGTTAAGAGCTTTCTGGGCTAACGCCGGTTCATAAGGCTCTTAACCTATGTACCCCTAAACCGAGGTCCCCCCACATCGCCGACACTCGATTAAATTTTTTTAACCCCTAATCTGCCGACTGCCGCCTACGTTATCCTTATGTACCCCTAATCTGCTGCCCCTAACACCGCCGACCCCTATATTATATTTATTAACCCCTAACCTGCCCCCCACAATGTCGCCGCCACCTACCTACAATAATTAACCCCTAATCTGCCGACCACAAAGAGCCGCCACCTACATTATAGCTATGTACCCCTAATCTGCTTCCCCTAACACCGCCGACCCCTATATCATATTTATTAACCCCTAATCTGCCCTCCCTAACATCGCCGACACCTAACTTCAATTATTAACCCCTAATCTGCCGACCGAATCTCGCCGCTATTCTAATAAATGTATTAACCCCTAAAGCTAAGTCTAACCCTAACACTAACACCCCCTAAATTAAATATAATTTAAATCTAACGAAATTAATTAACTCTTATTAAATAAATTATTCCTATTTAAAGCTAAATACTTACCTGTAAAATAAATCCTAATATAGCTACAATATAAATTATAATTATATTGTAGCTATTTTAGGATTAATATTTATTTTACAGGTAACTTTGTATTTATTTTAACCAGGTACAATAGCTATTAAATAGTTAAGAATTATTTAATAGCTAAAATAGTTAAAATAATTACAAAATTACCTGTAAAATAAATCCTAACCTAAGTTACAATTAAACCTAACACTACACTATCAATAAATAAATTAAATACAATACCTACAATTACCTACAATTAAACCTAACACTACACTATCAATAAATTAATTAAATACAATACCTACAAATAACTACAATGAAATAAACTAACTAAAGTACAAAAAATAAAAAAGAACTAAGTTACAAAAAATATAAAAATATTTACAAACATAAGAAAAATATTACAACAATGTTAAACTAATTACACCTACTCTAAGCCCCCTAATAAAATAACAAAGCCCCCCAAAATAAAAAATGCCCTACCCTATTCTAAATTACAAAAGTTCAAAGCTCTGTTACCTTACCAGCCCTGAACAGGGCCCTTTGCGGGGCATGCCCCAAAGAATTCAGCTCTTTTGCCTGTAAAAAAAAAACATACAATACCCCCCCCAACATTACAACCCACCACCCACATACCCCTAATCTAACCCAAACCCCCCTTAAATAAACCTAACACTAAGCCCCTGAAGATCTTCCTACCTTGTCTTCACCACGATCTTCCTACCTTGTCTTCACCAAGTTCAATACGATTGGCTGATCCGATCAGCCAATCAGATTGAGCTCGCATTCTATTGGCTGATCGGAACAGCCAATAGAATGCGAGCTCAATCTGATTGGCTGATTGGATCAGCCAATCGGATTGAACTTGATTCTGATTGGCTGATTCCATCAGCCAATCAGAATTTTCCTACCTTAATTCCGATTGGCTGATAGAATCCTATCAGCCAATCGGAATTCGAGGGACGCCATCTTGGATGACGTCCCTTAAAGGAACCGTCATTCTTCAGTTGGACGTCAGAGGATGAAGATGGGTCCGCGGTGGAGGTCTTCAAGATGGAGCCGGTCCTCATCGGATGAAGATAGAAGATGCCGCTTGGAAGATGATGGTTGCCGGTCCGGATCTACTCTTCTTCCCGGATAGGATGAAGACTTTGGAGCCTCTTCTGGACTTCTTCAGCAGTCGGATGATGGATGTCTAGCCCCCGCTTGGGCTTAGATGAAGATATCGGAGCCTGGAACGCACGGTCATACCTGGCATGGTGAAGACAAGGTAGGAAGATCTTCAGGGGCTTAGTGTTAGGTTTATTTAAGGGGGGTTTGGGTTAGATTAGGGGTATGTGGGTGGTGGGTTGTAATGTTGGGGGGGGTATTGTATGTTTTTTTTTACAGGCAAAAGAGCTGAATTCTTTGGGGCATGCCCCGCAAAGGGCCCTGTTCAGGGCTGGTAAGGTAAAAGAGCTTTGAACTTTAGTAATTTAGAATAGGGTAGGGCATTTTTTATTTTGGGGGGCTTTGTTATTTTATTAGGGGGCTTAGAGTAGGTGTAATTAGTTTAAAATTGTTGTAATATTTTTCTTATGTTTGTAAATATTTTTTTATTTTTTGTAACTTAGTTCTTTTTTATTTTTTGTACTTTAGTTAGTTTATTTAATTGTATTTATTTGTAGATATTGTATTTAATTAATGTATTGATAGTGTAGTGTTAGGTTTAATTGTAGGTAATTGTAGGTATTTTATTTAATTAATTTAGTGATAGTGTAGTGTTAGGTTTAATTGTAACTTAGGTTAGGATTTATTTTACAAGTAATTTTGTAATTATTTTAACTATTTTAGCTATTAAATAGTTCTTAACTATTTAATAGCTATTGTACCTGGTTAAAATAAATACAAAGTTACCTGTAAAATAAATATAAATCCTAAAATAGCTATAATATAATTATAATTTATATTGTAGCTATATTACGATTTATTTTACAGGTAAGTATTTAGCTTTAAATAGGAATAATTTATTTAATAAGAGTTAATTAATTTCGTTAGATTTAAATTATATTTAAGTTAAGGGGGTGTTAGTGTTAGGGTTAGACTTAGCTTTAGGGGTTAATACATTTATTAGAATAGCGGTGAGCTCCAGTCGGCAGATTAGGGGTTAATGTTTGAAGTTAGGTGTCGGCGATGTTAGGGAGGGCAGATTAGGGGTTAATACTATTTATTATAGGGTTAGTGAGGCGGATTAGGGGTTAATAACTTTATTATAAAACCGGTGCGGTCCAGTCGGAAGATTAGGGGTTAATAAGTGTAGGCAGGTGGAGGCGACGTTGTGGGGGGGCATATTAGGGGTTAATAAATATAATATTGGGGTCGGCGGTGTTAGGGGCAGCAGATTAGGGGTACATAGGGATAATGTAAGTAGCGGCGGTTTACGGAGCGGCAGATTAGGGGTTAAAAATAATATGCAGGGGTCAGCGATAGCAGGGGCGGCAGAATAGGGGTTAATAAGTGTAAGGTTAGGGGTGTTTAGACTCGGGGTACATGTTAGGGTGTTAGGTGCAGACTTAGGAAGTTTTTCCCCATAGCAAACAATGGGGCTGCGTTAGGAGCTGAACGCGGCTTTTTTGCAGGTGTTAGGTTTTTTTTCAGCTCAAACAGCCCCATTCTTTCCTATGGGGGAATCGTGCACGAGCACGTTTTTGAGGCTGGCCGCGTCCGTAAGCAACTCTGGTATCGAGAGTTGAAGTTGCGTTAAATATGCTCTATGCTCCTTTTTTGGAGCCTAACGCAGCCATTCTGTGGACTCTCAATACCAGAGTTATTTTAAAGGTGCGGCCAGAAAAAAGCCAGCGTTAGCTACGCGGGTCGTTACCGACAAAACTCTAAATCTAGCCGAGTGTGTCGGTTGATCACACTATATTAGTAGGTCTGTGATGAAAATGTGTTTTTTCCAAAAAGGATTCTAAGGTTATCCTCCTACGGTCAATGACCGTTTGTGAGTTGGTATTTTGATTGCTTGCTCTGAGATGACTTCTGAGTAAAGTTGATATGCGGTCCATGATTCAAACTTTCTTCCGTGCTAATTGGTGGTGATCTTTATATCGTGACTTCTTGCGGTGCCTCGGTAAGTAGATGTGGGGTTAGTCTTTGACCGGACTCCAATCCAGGAGGCTAGTTGTTCTGTGCATGGTTCTTCTTTTGGTCAGTGACCGATGGCTTGCTACAGTGTAGCCACTCCTCCTGCCGGGTTCTTTTGAAGTCTGTTGCGTGCGGATAAATTAGAGCCGCTTTCTTATGAGGTTTCCTGTGAAGGTCTTTAATACAGGCAAATGGGTATAGCGCTAGGTGGTGTAAATAGCGATAGACCTTGCCGGGCTCTCTTAAAAGCGAGAGCTTGTGGAAAAAGAATTCTTGAAAGTTCCGTTTGAAAGTTCTGTTTGCTGTTTGGTCTTTAACACCACAATCCGTGTGGTTGTTGCTCTGGTATCTACGCGTTTCGGCTTGGCAGCCTTTCTCAAGATACCTGTGAGATGGATTTCCTGGCTATTTAAAGCCAAATGGTTAACTCTTTAATTTCTTGTTGAGTTCTGATTCCGGCCCCAAAATAAAAAATGCTGATAAATATGTTAGTAAAAAATTCTAATAAATAAAAAATATATTGGTAAATATATTTTTATAGTAATAATGAATAGTTTTTTTATCCTATTTGTGTAATGTGACAAATCATTTCTACAGATTGATTATAGTTGCTATAGAAGTTATAGGGTTTGTATTTCCATACATTCTGATTGTGTTCATTAGAGTGTATTGTTGAGGTCAAGTTCACTGTTCAGGCCTTTAGGGTACAGAGTACCCATCTCAAATATGAGTTTTGCTTCTTGGTGTAAAAGTCTTTTTTCTAGATTCCCTCCTCTACCATCAGTCTTAATTTTCCTTATGCCCCAAAATTTCATTTCATTTGGGTTACCTCTATGGAATTGTTTGAAATGGGCATATAGTCTTGTATTGTCTCTTTCTTTTTCTATATTTCAGATGTGTTCTCTTAATCTGTCTTTCAGTTTTCTGCCCGTTTGGCCTAAATATTGTAGCTCACATGAGCATTGTAGTAAGTATATGATGTTAGTATCTGTGCATCTAATGACATCATTTATTTTAATTTCTTTTTTAGTAACAGTTGATTTTACCATTTTAGTTTTCATACTGTATTTACACGATTTACATTCGTGACATGGAATGGAACTTCCCACCGCACCTTGAGGTATCAGCAGAGCTTTCAATACAACTATCATTATTATTTTTACCCTTCTTTTCTTTTAATTTAGCTGGCATGGCAGGAGATTTATTTTTACCTGTGAGAACAAACTTTTAAATGAGTGAACGTCAGAGAAAATAACAAAATATGCAAGAAAGATACAAATTGGTATAGCTTAAGCATGCAAATTAAAGCAGTTGACCTGAACCCTTAAAAAAATAGAGCTTAACAAGGCAGAGTAGTGATACTTAAATTGTAAGCAACGATTTATATAGAAGAACAGAGAGTCCCTGTTTAAACTTGAGTGTCTCTTTTTAAAGTTGGTACTTTAAAACATCTCCAGATTTAATCTTCCAGCAGGAGATGATGTACAGTACTTATTCTTCAAAGGCCAACTAGCCTAAAGGAGCAAATACAAGACACTGGCACTCAATTCAACCTTGGTAGCTAGTATACAGATAGCTGCAAGAGAAAGCTTATTCAGTGCAGAGTTCTTTTTCCTCACTCTTCTCCTTGTTGACACATTAATCTGTCATAACCAGCAAAAAGGGGTAACCACACAGCAGGTCTATACTCAAACAAGACTTCAAAATAAAACTTCCAAGAAGCAAGGTCAGTCTTGTTTATGCATGATTTTTTGAGTAATAATGCACAGATTCAGTCATAATTTGCTCTTCAAAAAAAGTTGGATAGAGGATGGTTAGATTTCCAACTTGGGTGATTATTCTGGCACATAATTCTTAACCGCAGTATACTTAACAATATATTCAGCAGCGTATTCAAGTTTTCATGCATATATTTGACCATAAAACAGCATTAGAAACAGGCTTGCCAAAGTTGGAGCCAAGTGACTTAGCTCTGTGCTGGCCTAAGTTTGCTGCTCCCAGGAGGGGGGCAGTGATGGCCCTAGTTGTGGCTCGAAGGCAAAGAGAGTGTAACAGCAGGCTAACCCAATACTAAGCTATAAAGCCTTTTTTTTTTTTTTTTCCTCCTTTTCTTATTTTTTGGGGTGGGGGTCCAGGAGTGCTAAAGTTTGCACAGACCACTACAGTGTTTTCACTAATAACTCAGAATCTGCATTACAAGATGAAGCAATGTAAAAAGAAAGTATAGCTTTTCTAAACAGTTTAAGCATTAACTGAGCATTCACTGAATAAATCCACAAAACGATATTTTAACTGAGCTTCTCCTATCTTACATTTAAGGACAGTGGTTTTTATATTCCAAAGCATCCCTTCAGTATTATAAGGCAATTCTTAGGTTATAATGCAGTTCTTAGGTTGTTAGAAGCCTGCTCATTTATCCAGGAGTATATTTTTCCCACACAAAAAGTGCTTAAAGTCCCAAGAAAACATCTCAACAGCAGATGATAATAAACTAGGAACAGTCTTACCAACTTGTGAGCATGTTTAGCCCTCTGCTGTCCCAGGCTGCTGCTTCCACCTGGAGTGGGCAGTTCATCTGGCAATGAGTAGGCAGGAAGGTGACTCGAGCTCTATACCCAGAACCGGCTGGGGTTTGAAGATGATAGCTGAAGAAGTTAGCTGACTAGGGTACAGAGTGCCCATTTCAAATATGAGTTTTGCTTCTTGGAGTAAAAGTCTTTTTTCTAGATTCCCTCCTCTACCATCAGTCTTAATTTTCCTTATGCCCCAAAATTTCATTTAATTTGGGTTACCTCTATGGAATTGTTTGAAATGGGCATATAGTCTTGTATTGTCTCTTTCTTTTTCTATATTTCAGATGTGTTCTCTTAATCTGTCTTTCAGTTTTCTGCCCATTTGGCCTAAATATTGTAGCTCACATGAGCATTGTAGTAAGTATATGATTTTAGTATCTGTGCATCTAATGATGTCATTTAGGTTCACGAATAAAGAAGAGAAAGACCCTTATGATATTCCTTTCATTACAACTTTTTCTAACCAACACAAACAGATTGAAAATATTATAAAAAAACATTGACACATTGCTAGAAGTGATCCTATAATAGGTAAAAGACTCAAACACCACCCGGACGTAATATTTAAGAAAGCCACAAACCTGAAAACCATTCTAGCCCCTAGCGAGTACAAACCCAAAACCTGCACTAACCAATACAATCTTAACAATGAAAAACTATCAGGCTACTTTCCATGTCACGAATGTAAATCGTGTAAATACAGTACGGAAACTAAAATGGTAAAATCAACTGTGACTAAAAAAGAAATTAAGATAAATGACGTCATTAGATGCACAGATACTAACATCATATACTTACTACAATGCTCATGTGAGCTACAATATTTAGGCCAAACGGGCAGAAAACTGAAAGACAGATTAAGAGAACACATCTGGAATATAGAAAAAGAAAGAGACAATACAAGACTATATGCCCATTTCAAACAATTCCATAGAGGTAACCCAAATGAAATGAAATTTTGGGGCATAAGGAAAATTAAGACTGATGGTAGAGGAGGAAATCTAGAAAAAAGACTTTTACACCAAGAAGCAAAACTCATATTTAAGTTGGGCACTCTGTACCCTAAAGGCCTGAACAGTGAACTTGACCTCAACGCTACACTCTAATGAACACAATCAGAATGTATGGAAATACAAACCCTATAACTTCTATAGCAACTATAATAAATCTGTAGAAATGATTTATCACATTACACAAATAGGATCAAAAAACTATTCATTATTACCATAAAAATATATTTACCAATATATTTTTTATTTATTAGAATTTTTTACTAACATATTCATCAGCATTTTTAATTTTGGGGCCGGAATCAGAACTCAACAAGAAATTAAGTTGATGCATCTTAAACAAAGAAGGGCAAATTAATATATAGTGCCAAGATACACACATATATCTATATATTTATATATTCCTTTTGATAATTTTCACAAATGTGCTCAGTAAGCAAAAATAACCCGATTTCACTAAATTATGACAGATTAAAATGCAATATGATATGATAAGAATGTCTATATTTGATGTACTATAAATCACAGCAGAAGAAAATAAACAATCAACCACAGCAGAACAAAACAACGAATAATTATGAAAATAAAGCAACATAAGCTTCGACCAGTAATGCAAGAGTTAACCATTAGGCTTTAAATAGCCATGAAATCCATCTTACGATATCTTGAGAAAGGCTGCAAAGCCGAAACGCGTAGATACCAGAGCAACAACCACACGGATTGTGGTGTTAAAGACCAAACAGCAAACTGAACTTTCAAACGGAACTTTCAAGAATCCTTTTTCCACAAGCTCTTGCTTTTAAGAGAGCCCGGCAAGGTCTATCGCTATTTACACCACCTAGCGCTATACCCATTTGCCTGTATTAAAGACCTTCACAGGAAACCTCATAAGAAAGCGGCTCTAATTTATCCGCACGGAACAGACTTCAAAAGAACCCGGCAGGAGGAGTGGCTACACTGTAGCAAGCCAATGGTCACTGACCGAAAGAAGAACCATACACAGAACAACTAGCCTCCTGGATTGGAGTCCGGTCAAAGACTAACCCCACATCTACTTACCGAGGCACCGCAAGAAGTCACGATATAAAGATCACCACCAATTAGCACGGAAGAAAGTTTGAATCACGGACAGCATATCAACTTTACTCAGAAGTCATCTCAGAGCAAGCGATCAAAATACCAACTCACAAACGGTCATTGACCGTAGGAGGATAACCTTAGAATCCTTTTTGGAAAGAACACATTTTTATCACAGACCTACTAATATAGTGTGATCAACCGGCACACTGTAAGGTAAAAAAGGAATTATTCCATTCACTTACGAAATAAGAAATCAGCAGAGTATCCTCTCACGGCATCTAATCTGCCACCATTACCACAAATTGACTCATGAGACTATAATATAATATCTAATTATTGGCAGATAAATCCATTGCTTATTTGTACATATCGAATTGTATAGATAAATCCATATATTGGATGAACTAGTTCATGTCTTATTGTATATATATCAAATTGCATAGTCACTTTGTATGGGATTTTAGATATGTTGTATGTATATAACTATATAAATCTTTAGATACATTTGATGTTTTATAACACAAAATAGCCAATTTAATCGACACCGGTGTCAAACTTTTTTAGAAATTATTTGTATAACTGTTTTATATTGTTTTATCATTTTATATAAAATATAAATAAATCTGTTTTAAATTTACTATTTGTATAGTGCTCATTCTAAAAGGAATATATAGATAGAGGGGTACACAATGACCCACCAATTTTTATAAAATATCACATTGGGAATAGCAACTACCATTGCGCCACCTTACTCTACAATACAATTTTAAACTTTGGGATAACGTTTTAAAGGTGTGCTTATATTCCCCACCAATCACGCAGTCTACTCCATTTTTTAAATCCAGAACTGTACACAGTATTCCAGATTTGGCCTAACTAAAGATCTGTAGCGTAGCATAAGAACCTTGCTATTTCTGCTACTAATACCTCTCCCAATGCAACCAAGTATTCAACTGGCCTTACTCGCTGCACTACTGCATTGTGAACCAAGTTTTAAATCATCTGAAATAATAATGTACCATTGAGACTATAATTGGCCTTTGGGTTTTTGGATCAATTATAAGGAGATATGGCTAATCATAGAGACCAGTTGTAAGGAGGCACAGCTGATCGACCAGTCCTAGGAGCCATGACTGATCAAACAAAAAAGTCATAATGAGCCATGGCTGATCATATAGACTATTCATATGATGTCATGGATCACCACAATTAACCAATTATAAGGAGACATGGCTAATCATAGAAACCAATTAACCAATTATAAGGAGACATGGCTAATCATAGAAACCAATTAACCAATTATAAGGAGACATGGCTAATCATAGAAACCAATTATAAGGAGATATGGCTAATCATAGAAACCAATTAACCAATTATAAGGAGATATGGCTAACCATAGAAAACAATTAACCAATTATAAGGAGATATATCTAATCATAGAGAACAGTTTTAAGGAGTGACATAAAAATACATAAAAATACAAAAATAAAATGCTGCACTGTGTTAGAACAAATTATTAATGCATTATTACTCGCAAATAATTATGTGTTTATCACCAATAAATTCAGCTGCAGTGCAGCAATGCAGTACTGGGACTTAGCTGAACAAAGCTGGTGAGCAGATGACAAGAGGCATATTTACAGAACCCCTAATCACCAGCTAGCTCCCAGTAGTGTGTTGCTGCTCCTGAGTCTTCCTGGGTGTGGTTTGCCAAGTAAAGGAAGAAAATATGTGAATTGAAAAAAATGAACCACAAAAGTTTATTTTGACTTCTATGTCCCTTTGAGGGTATAATTGGTGCTTATAGTTAGATTTTTGGAGCAAAATTCATCCCATCTTTGACTTTTCTCTGGACACCCATGTCAGGTACGATTATTAAAGAGACATGAAATGCAATTTTGTTTCTTTCATTAATCAGATTGTGCAGACATCCACAAACTTGGCCCTCCAGAGGTTTTGGAACTACATATCCCATGATGTTCAGCCAGCAATTTCCTTAGCTCATTACAGTAAGTCTTCTGTAACAAGTTATCTTTCAGTTACTGCCCAGCTGCAGGTTAAAAAAAGAAAAGAAAAAAGGAATGAACAACAGCCAAGCAGCATCAGCAGTGCTGAGGTCATGAACTCAATTTAATGAGATTTCATAGTAAACTTCCTTAAACTGAATAGAGAAATAACATGAGCGTGCATGAGGCATGCTCCCTTGCAAGTCCCAGGACAGACATACTGATTTGCTGCTTAAAGTCCTTTACAATAGGGTGTGAAAACTTAGGATATTTTGAGGTAAAATATATTTCTTTTTCACATAGAGATCTTCAGGTGATATTTTCTTGTCAGCTTTTTACAGCTATGCTGCATCACTTTCAAGCGTTTCAGCAGTTGGGTATGATATCCTTTTAAGGTAGTTGCATTTGCAAGCACCATATCATTAAGTACGAATTAGCATAACATCATCAGGCTGCTAAAATGTAATCATTCGTTATTTTCATTAATAGGTTCTTTACAGTGCGTTACATAGAATCAACTATATAAAAAGTTTTATTTCATTAAAATGTTATTCCACACATTTGAAGGAGAACTTTGCCACTTATAAACAAAACATTGTCACATAACAAAAATTGTGTCCAATATCAATATAAGACAAAGTTATTATGAGTGAATGTGACTTCCAAATAATAATATTCTTTATACTTCAGTGAAGTTAATATAATTTTCCTGGAACTATGTGTAACATCATTTTATTGCTAAACAGTTTTCTCTTTACGTAATATTACCAAGATTTCCAGCGATATTATAGCAATCTCACAAACCATAATACAACATGATATATTAAAAATGTATAATATGAAAATCATTTCTTTTTTTTATCAAAGTGATTTTTTTAAAGAGGGATCAATTGTTTCAAACATTAACTTTAAACTTTAAAAGTAGTTTAAGGAAATGAACATTTCAAGATAAACTATAATGCATATTAAAAAAACTTTTTTAAATCAAATTTAGAAATCTAATTTGAATTATGACTACAGAAGATTGAAGTTATGGAGGACCTGAATAGCTATTTTTAAATTGTGTGAAAGTTTTGATAAATCATGAGCACAATTTCTTTAAAGAGACAGTAAAGTCATAATTTGACATTTATGGTTTAGACAGAGCATACAATTTTAAAAACTTTTCAATTTACTTATATTATTTAATTTGCTGCCTTCTCTTGTTATCCTTTGCTGAAAGGTTTATCTAGGTAAGCTCAGGAGCAGCAAAGAACCTAGGTTCTAGCTGATGATTGGTGGCTGCATATATATACCGATTATCATTGGCTGACCCATATGTTCAGTTAGAAACCAGTAGTGCATTGCTGCTCCTTAAACAAATGATACCAAGAGAATGAAACAAATTTGATAATAAAAGTAAACTGGAAAGTTAATTAAAACTGTATGTTCTACCTACATTGTGAAAGAAAAAACGTGGGTTTCATGGCCCTTAAATTGTGAGCATGCTTTCTTGAATGGTTAATTAAAAGTGCTGACAAATAAAGTGCTTCACACTTTCATACATCAAACACAAAAATAACTACAATGTGTGCACATTATCGGAAAAAGAGAGTAACTCTGCAAGGAAAAGAAGGAAGAGGACACTGCAACTCATTGGAAATGCTTATGCTGTATGGAACAGTGCCTCTCTGGCCAATTACAGAACTGCTAGAAATGTGGAAAAACATTTATGTAAGAACTTACCTGATAAATTCATTTCTTTCATATTGGCAAGAGTCCATGAGCTAGTGACGTATGCGATATAAAAATTGGTTGACAACAAAAAGATCAAATATGCTAGCATGAAGCATATACATGGCAACAGATGGTATACAAGAGGATATATCTGATTTACTTTTAAATGCCACACGGAAAAGGTACAAATATGATATAAAAACAAATGCAATAATAATATAGAAAAATTAAAACTGAACATAAGTACTAGATAAGAACGAGTAACAGTTCTGTGGCCAGACAAACTAACATGATGCTTTTGTTGCCAGCGACCTTGCAGTTCCACTTTCCACCACCACTAATGGCGGTGCTGTTAAACAACAAGCGCACCTTGCACAAGTTTTTGGGGTGTTTTCCCAGCTGTTTATATATTTGCAGCCATTTGGTCTATTTATAGGTGTTTATTACTCTTGTAAAGCCTTGCACTGTGATTGCACTTTCTAAACTCTTATATTAGAGGAAAATCATTTGGGTGGTTTATCTGACTATTGAATTACCCTTTTAGTATAACTGATTATTATTTGCTGGAATACATTGATTTTACTTGTATTCTTGCTTCCAGCAATAACCACTGAATAGGATAAAGGATTTGCTCCCCCCTTTCTGTTATTTCTTAGGTTTGCTTCCATTTCTGGGACCTGTGAGCATGTTTCCTGTCCTTGCTTGGAGGGTTCCTTTATCAGCTTGTACTTAGCTTTGTGTCACTTGCAAGATGAAAATAAGATTTTTGGACTGTTATACCAGGTCTGATATTCTGTGGACTAGTTTTATTTTATTTAAACTAAAATAAATGTTTCACAAGCTTTATGTATGTCAGTGCAGATAATAAATAAGCTGGCTACAAACAAGATTTCATCAGAATCAGTAGCAAACATATTGAAAACCTTCGGCTAGATTAAGAGTTTTGCGTTATGAGGGGTGCGGTGCTAACTTGCACGTTATTCTCACCACTCACTTACCTAGAGCACTGGTATTACAGGTTTTTACAAACCCAGCGTTAAAAGGCAAGAAGTGAGCGTAGAGTAAAATTGTGCTCCATACCGCAGTCCAATAACAGCGCTGCTTAAGTCAGCGGTGAGCTGGTTGTACGTGCTCGTGCACAATTTCCCCATAGACATCAATGGGGAGAGCTGGCTAAAAAAAGTCTAACACCTGCAATAAAGCAGAATAAATCTCAATAAAGCAGACCCTTGATTCCGATGGGGAAACAAAATTTATGTTTACACCTAACACCCTAAAATGAACCCAGAGTCTAAACACCCCTAATCTTACACTTATTAACCCCTAATCTGCTGCCCACAACATTGCCGACACCTACATTATACTTATTAAACCCTAATCTGCCGCTCTGGACATCGCCAACACCTACATTATACTTATGAACCCCTAATCTGCTGCGCCCAACATCGCCGCCACCAACATTATATTTATTAACCCCTAATCTGCTGCCCCCAACATCGCCGCCACCTACATTATATTTATTAACTACTAATCTGCTGCCCCCAACATCGCCGCCACCTACATTATATTTATTAACCCCTAATCTGCCGCCCCCAACGTCGCCACCACTATAATAAACATATTAACCCCTAAACTGCCCTACTCCCCATCGCAAACACTAGTTAAATATTATTAACCCCTAATCTGCCATCCCTAACATTGCCGCCACTATATAAATGTATTAACTCCTAAACCTATGTCTAACCCTAACACCCCCTAACATAAATATAATTAAAATAAATATAAATAAAACCTACTATCATTACCTAAATTATTCCTATTTAAAACTAAATACTTACCTGTAAAATAAACCCTAAGATAGCTACAATATAACTAATAGTTACATTGTATATAGCTTAGGTTTTATTTTTATTTCACAGCTAAATTTGAATTTATTTTAACTAGGTAGAATAGTTACTAAATAGTTATTTACTAACTACCTAGCTAAAATAAATACAAATGTACCTGTAAAATAAAACCTAACGGCGGAGCCTGGAAGAGCTCAGTAATGGCAGCATAATCACTGAGCTCCGTGCATACACGACACTGAAAGTGTGTTAAACTTCTTATATGGCAACCTAATTGAATATAACGTGCTGTGGGTGTACCCCTGAACCCACTGATGACAAATCTATTGGGCTTGAGACACAGAGACATACGGAAGGAGAAACAGGCTTCAAGCTAAGTGCACAACAGTTAGGTGGACGAATCCGCCATCTTGGTGACATAGTGTTGCATTTAGCAGTGAGGCACTCACAACGGTTATGAGCGGACAAACGGAGCTCTGAGGACAATACCTGAGAGGGGCTGGAGCCTCCGGTAAGCTGGATCTATATCACACATGACTGCTAACAGTGACGTAGGAGGAGACAGGTGAATGGCGAAGTATAAGGCCGCAAACCTTCATACACATTTAAATGGTGCAACCGCACTTACTGTATAAGTTGTACCCACTGTCCACATCAGTTAACCACACTGAAGAGAGGGATAGAGGCAGATGAGAGGAATCGTTAAGATAAGTTATGTAGCAGTCACAAGGGATGAGATATAAGATACATTCCTCACTGTCTACACCACCTTGTCTGTAAGCCTCACTGCTGAACTGATCCACTTTGTTCATGTTTTTTTGGATTGGTATTTACTGTGTACTAGGGAATAAATGGTGGACTTTTATTTTGCATGCAATCTACGGGTGCAGTACCTGTCCCTCTCTCTACATTTCAATGAAACAAAGGATACCTGAGGCTTATAGAATGCTAAGGAAATAAGGAACTATGACATAAAAATATTATTACTCTATTAGGTAAACTACAAAGCTGTGGAGGATTGGTGAGGTATGAATAGATAAAATACAATTTGTGTTTAAATCCAACATTGCTTGCTGATGAACAGGGACAGCTGCACTAAGATATATATAACTCTTATTATCTTGTGCCATTGAGACACCAATAGCTTCCACGTGGGTAGCACTATCTACAGAGGAGCTGCAACACGCTGCGGCACGTTATTGTGTAGCAAGTGGGAATAAGTTTCACTGATTTTTGAATAATACTGTATCCTGTGGGCTGTGACATTGTGAAACCCAAGATAATTGGAGGATACCTATTACTCTGAGTACGGACAATGTCGGTTAGAAAACAGAATAAACCACACTCTGTTTCAAAGTCCACCACACCACATCCCTTTTTTAAACCCACCAAAGGGGGGAAAACTCCAGAAAGAGAGACATCACCTCTAGAGGAAGAAATGGATTCCGACTCAGGGCTTCAATCTGATAATATAGATATGATCTCGGTCACAAAAGCAGATCTCCAAAATCTAGTATCAAAACAAGATATTAACAACATCTTTGACAAAATGCTGGAGAATGCAGATCTCCAAAATCTAGTATCAAAACAAGATATTAACAACATCTTTTACAAAATACTGTCACCAATAGCTTAGCGGACATTAAACAAGATATACTGGAATTAAGAACAAGAGTTGAGTCACTAGAAGACAGAGAGGACTCCATCACAGAGGACATGTCCAACTTACAACAACAGATTTCATCCCAACAACGAGAAATAGATGACATCAATAATAAATTGGAGGACTTGGAGAACAGAGGGAGACAATGTAATATAAGGTTAAAAGGAATACCTGAAACGGTGACAGCACCGGAAATAGCAAACTTCCTACTACAACTATTCCAAGCCATAACTGAAGACAAAGATGACAGCAAATTTCAAATGGAAAGAGCACACAGAGCCCTTAGAGCACCACCAAAGAAAGGGGACCCACCAAGGGACATAATTGTAAAAAAATTTCACTTTCAAGAGAAGGAAGAAATGACGGCTAGAAAGAATCCTACCATTAAATTCAAAGGATCAGTCATCCAGTTCTATCAAGACCTTTGCCTGAGAACACTACAAAGATGCAGTGCACTACACCCTCTCACTCAACTGTTACGTAAGAGTCAAAATCCCTATAGATGGGGATTCCCATTTGCACTAAACATTCAGCATGAAGGCAGAACAACCTCACTTGATGATCTGTCAGAAATCCCGGAGATATGTAAATATCTAAAACTGGAATGTCCGGAGCTGCCAACCCTGTCTCAAGAACACAAAACACCTCGCAATTCCCCGCAGCAAGGATCAACATCTAAAGGAAAATGGTCGAGAGTCCCTAAGAAGAAACAGAAAACATGATCAGCCTTTGGTTCAGTAAATTTACCTGAGATGACCCGTTGAAGGGGAAGAAGAAGAAAAAGAATAGCCAAGGACGGTCTAGTTGAAGACAGTTCTTACATATGAGACATCATCGAGATGAAGTCGACCTAGATATGAGCATATTTTTTCTGTATGTACTGTTTTGGAAAGCATTTTGAGTTCTCAATAAGAAGCAAGATGGACATTGGTGGTGAAAGCTAACCAAACCTTAAGTTTTGTTATAACATTACATGTAGTCTAAATTGTATGTTAAAATAGGTATTTGGTGTTCGGGGGCAAACCTGGGGTAGACCTGGGGCATGTTCTCACACACTTTCTACATGAAACATAGCTATAGTACTTCTATTGTTATGCACACACAATATGATGTGTATTTTACCAACACTACAAGTTATAAGTGTATTACATTGCTAGCTTAACTATCATTACATATTCAATATGGATATATCTTTTTTACACATTTATTATGTTTATGTTTATGTGGTCATTGAACTGTTATTTATACTCTTGCTACTATAATGTGTCATGCTTTAGGGGGAAAGTTGAACATTGTAGTGAACTCCTTTTTTGCTTATAGATTTTGAGGCGGTGGAACAGACCTCAGGTAGGAAAAACTCGGACCAATATACACTTAGAACAATATAAACTATCCACCTTAATAGCGATAAATCCTGCTTTATTTATGGAGTCATGGGCTCATTAACCTGATTTCACATAATGTTAGAGGGTTGAACTCAGATATTAAGCGCAGAACAGCACTTACACAATATAGATCCTTTAGAGCCAATGTGATTTTCTTACAGAAAACGCATTTTTTAAACTCAAAAATACCCAGATATTGGACCAGGGAGTTCACACTTCACTATCATGCTACAACTGACTCGAAAAAAAGAGGAGTTTCAATCCTCATACACTCCTCTATACCTTTTATTCATACAGAAACAAAGATAAAGAGGGCCGATTTTTAATAGTTATAGGCCAGATACAAGGTACTGAGATTACACTATGCAATGTATATGCTCCGAATGACAAACAGGATAACTTTTTAAAGCAATTATCATACCAACTGATTAATTGGTCTCAGTCTAGGATAATATTAGCCGGAGACTTTAATGTGGACCTTGCATTACAATCTAGAAAACGTCTCCAATTACTGACTAACAAACAACACAGACAGTATAACAAGGCTAAGGTGATACTAGATCATCTGAGCACACATGCATTAATTGATTATTGGAGGACCTTATATGGAAACACTGTAGATATTACATAATATTCTGCGGGACATCAGACATACACGAAGTTAGACTACATATTTGTCAGCCAGATACTACAGCCTGCCCTAGACTCAGCTAATATCCACTCCTGTGTATGGTCAGACCATTCAATAACACAACTTAAACTAGGCACTCTACAGACAACTAACAGAACTAAAACATGGACTTTTGACCCTTTCTGCCTAAAAGACCCGCTAACACTAAAGACTATAACACGACAAATGTAGGAGTATTGGAATATTAATACGGGGACGACGGAAAATCCCATTTCGACTTGGGCAGCTCACAAAACTTTTTTAAGAGGACTGCTTATAAAAGAAAAAACTGCCCTGGTTAAAAAATTAAGCTGTCAAAGATTAGAATTTCAAAATGAAATAAACACACTAGAACAGGAACACAGACTTACACAATCCAAGACGATTTTTCAACAACTAGAAGAGAAACGTGCAACATTAGCCAACATCCTTAATGACCAATTGGTTAGGGCAGAGTTCCGACTTAAGACTAATTACTATATATACTCCAATAAACCGGACAGATATATGGCTAATAAAATACGCGACAAACTGAGAGTAGCGGCTATAACACAAATTCAGAGACAAGACAGCACTATTACAACACATCTGCAGGAAATAGTTGACTGCTTTGCTGATTATTATAGCGACCTATATGATGGAAACAAGGTGACTCGGTCAGCACAGACTAAAGCCTTACTGAATCAATTTCTTAACGGGATACAACTACCTTCACTGACAGAAAAGGATAGAAACAAGTTAAATCAGGAGATTATGATGACTGAGGTTAAGCAGGCAGTAAAGGATTTAAAACCAGGAAAGGCCCCGGGTCCTGATGGACTCCTGGGAGAATATTATAAGTTGTTCTGGTCTTCACTACTTTCTCACTAAGTTTTCCAATCACATCATGCAAGGAAATATGATACCCCCTGACCTTCTCAGAACAAGGATAGCTGTCATACCTAAGCCAGGGAAAAATGTAAAATGGTGCGCTAGTTATAGACCCATTTCTCTTATAAACCAAGATCTCAGATCTTCATCAAGAAATTGGCTAACAGGCTTAAATCTATACTGCCGGACATAGTCCATCCAGATCAGGTTGGGTTTGTGGCTGGCAGAGAGGCTCCTGTTAACATCAGACACATACTCATGACCATTTTCCAACTGACAAAGACGAAAATGCCTTCTCTGGTCCTATCACTGGATGCAGAGAAGGCGTTTGACAGAATTGATTGGACATATATGTTTGCAGTCCTGGAGGAGATGGGATTCGGGGGCTCCTTTGTGACAGCTCTACAGGGTATATATTCCCCACCTACAGCTACGGTTAGGGCCATTGGACACCACTCCAAACCCATAAATATTAAAAATGGCACAAGACAGGGGTGCCCGCTTTCACCGTTGTTATTTGCGCTTTGTATGGAGCCCTTAGCCGCATGCATTAGACAGAATCCTGATATTACAGGCTTTGAATTTAAAAAAAGGAATTATAAGATTACTCTTTTTGCGGATGATGTTATGCTAACATTAACTAAGCCCTTGACCTCTCTTACTAATCTTTATGATGTCCTTGGTCAGTTTTCTGCCATATCAGGATACAAAATAAATATGGACAAAAGTGAAGCTATGGCGATAGCATTGCCACCCCAAACAAAAAAGTTGATTGAAATTAATTTTGAATTTTCCTGGGTTAGGTCACATATCAAATATCTGGGGATTAACTTGTCTGCTCAATTTACGGGACTTTATAAAATCAATTACTTACCTCTATATAGAGAAATTCATAGGGATATTGCAAAATGCAAACACCTTGGCTTCTCATGGTATGGCAGAATATCTGCAATAAAAATGAATGTTCTCCCGAGGCTTCTGTACCTATTCAGGGCTCTACCTATCCCAGTCCCAAAAAAAGATCTGGAAACATTACAATCAGAACCTATTCATTTTATCAATAACAAAAAACACTCTAGAATCCCTTTTCAGACACTGACAAAGCACAGACAGCTGGGGGGGATTGGAATCCCTAACCTGAAAGAATATTATGATGCCTCTAGATTAGCCCAAACTGCACTAATGGGATCACCTAACACCGACATAGTGTGGATATGGTTGGAATCAGATTTGGGAGACTTTGACTCCCCAGACGCTCTAATTTGGGATACCTCTGTATCTCCACAATTAATCCATTATTATTCTCTGATTACCGGTTACTCGGTGGGGCACTGTAGAACCATAAATAAAAAGAAAAAATGGTTTCAGATTTCTCGTTCAAGACACCACTTAGATATCTTATCCCGAATTAATATAGGAAACAGCTAGACAAATTTGAAAATAAAGGTCTTTATCGAGTGGGAGATATGGTGCTACATAATAAACCCTTAACCTTTACACAAACACAGGATAGACTTGCCCCGGACCCCCTAAGGTGGAATTTATATTTGCAAGTAACTTCTGCCTTAGGTAAATTCTTATCTAACGCACAGATACAAATCAGTACCCCATTGGAGAGAATATGTTGCGCTGATATTAGGCAGAAACATATTATCTCACAATTATACATAGCACTACAATCCACATTAAGTAAAGAAAAGTCTTCTCTCATGTGCAAGTGGGAAACTGATAAGGCATTAGGTTGGAGGTGAGGGAATGGTACGACTTGCTTTACTCCTCCTGCAGAGGTCTGATAAGTGCAGATTTAAGAGAAAATAGTTGTAAGACCATCTTCCTAACCCCAATAAAAACTTCCCACTTTACAGAGGTAGGAAATAGAAAATGTTACAGGGGATGTAATGATATAGGAACTTATGTAGATATGTGGTGGGAGTGCCACAAGGTTAAACAGGCCTGGTTGAGTCTATCCAACTACATTAGTACACTACTAGGGGAAAAGATAACGTCATGAAAACACTGCATTTATCTTGGGAAATGTAGATACAATTTGGTTTTACTGGTTAATGCAAACCAGATGAATTACTAGTACCCTCAAGGCCCCAAGTTAAGGCTACAGAAAGACAAATAATATATATCGGATAAAATTGATATGGAAATGTTTTAACAGATATTTCGTCCCCCATAATGAGGATAACTTTTAATGTGCCCATTGGCAATGACACACAAGAATGCTCTTCAAATGACCACTTATTATTTTGTTATATTGTTTTTTTTTTGTTTTTTAGGTATTACTTAAGTTGTTCATCTGTTATATGTTTTGAAAATACTATGCAAAACATCTCTGTTAAATATTGTTATGGTCTGTGCATCAGATAAGGGATTGGTCCCTGATATCTGCAACAAAGTCACATTATGCTACATAATATAAAATTGTATGGACATTGTGGGCTGATATTTCAACTTACAGTCACTTGTAAAGATTTATATAGAAGACGGACGATGAACAGTTACCACATTGATGTTATATTTAATGATCCTCTGATGTACTGAAATATTAATGCTTATCAATATGTGATGTGATGTACTTTGCATAATAAAAAATATTTTAACATAAAATAAAACCTGTTACACTAACACCTAACACTACACTACAATTAAATAAATTACCTAAATTAAATACAATTAAATAAATTAAATACAATTAGCTAAATTACAAAAAAACCCCACTAAAGTACAGAAAATAAAAAACAAATTACAAGATCTTTAAACTAATTACACCTAATCTAATAGACCTATCAAAATAAAAAAGCCCACCCAAAATAAAAAAAAACCTAGCCTAAACTAAACTAGCAATAGCCCTTAAAAGGGCCTTTTGCGGGGCATTGCCCCAAAGAAATTAGCTCTTTTACCTGAAAAAAATACAAACAACCCCCCCAACAGTAAAACCCACCACCCACACAACTAACCCCCCAAATAAATCCCTAACTAAAAAAACCTAAGCTTCCCATTGCCCTGAAAAGGGCATTTGGATGGGCATTGCCCTTAAAAGGGCATTTAGCTCTATTGCTGCACAAAGCCCTAACCTAAAAATAAAACCCACCCAATAAACCCTAAAAAAACTAACACTAACCCCTGAAGATCCGCTTACAGTTTTGAAGATCCGAAATCCATCCTCAACTAAGCCGGGAGAAGTCCTCATCAAAGTGGCAAGAAGTCCTCAACGAAGCCGGGAGAAGTTTTCATCAAAACCCAGAGAAGTGGTCCTCCAGACAGGCAGAAGTCTTCATCCAGAAGGCATCTTATATCTTCATCCATCCATCCAGCGCGGAGCGGGTCCATCTTCAAGACATCCGGCGTGGAGCATCCTCCTCCAACGATGACTACCTGATGAATGAAGGTACCTTTAAGTGACATCATCCAAGATGGCATCCCTTAGATTCTGATTGGCTGATAGAATTCTATCAGCCAATCAGAATTAAGGTTGAAAAAATCCTGATGCAATCAGCCAATAGGATAGAGCTGGCATTCTATTGGCTGTTCTAATCAGCCAATAGAATGCAAGCTCAATCCTATTGACTGATTGGATCAGCCAGTAGGATTGAAGTTCAATCCTATTAGCTGATTGCATCAGCCAATAGGATTTTTTCAACCTTAATTCCGATTGGCTGATAGAATCAATCAGCCAATCGGAATCTAAGGGACGCCATCTTGGATGACGTCACTTAAAGGTACCTTCATTCATTGGGTAGTCGTGGTTGGAAGAGGATGCTCCACGCCGGATGTCTTGAAGAAGGACCTGCTCCGCGCCGGATGGATGAAGATAGAAGATGCCGTCTGGATGAAGACTCCTGCCCGTCTGGAGGACCACTTCTCCCGGCTTGGATGAAGACTTCTCCCGGCTTCGTTGAGGACTTCTTGCCGCTTCAATGAGGACTTCTTCCGGCTTCGTTAAGGATGGATGTTGGATCTTCAAAACTGTAAGTGGGTCTTCAAGGGGTTAGTGTTAGTTTTTTTTAAGAGTTTATTGGGTGGGTTTTATTTTTAGGTTAGGGCTTTGGGCAACAATATAGCTAAATGCCAGATACTCTCCATCCAGTCCCCTTCACTCTGTTCATGACCTCCTACTCTCCTCCTCTCTTGTCACCTCATCACACTCTGGTTTACAGGACTTCTCCAGACTGGCTCCCATCTTGTGGAACTCTCTGCCTCGCTCCACAAGACTCCCTTCTAGTTTTAAAAGCTTCAAGTGCTCCCTAAAGACTCTACTGTTCAGGGATGCATACAACCTACACTAACCTTTCCTAATACCAGTTCCTCTCCTCCATTGCTATCCCCTGAACCCCCTTAGCATGTAAGCCTAAGAGTCCAGCTGTTTGTGATTCACCTTCTTAAGAGATGACTAAAACAGTGCAACTCTTGGCAGGGCCCTCTACCCATTTGATACATATAATTGCTTTGTTGTACTCCCCCTTTGTTTATAGTGCTGCGGAATCTGTTGGCGCTCTACAAATAACCGATAATAATAATAATAATTTTAAGGGCAATGCCCATCTAAATGCTCTTTTCAGGGCAATGGGGAGCTTAGGTTTTTATAGTTAGGGTTTTATTTGGGCGGTTGGTTGTGTGGGTGGTGGGTTTTACTGTTGGGGGTTGTTTGTATTTTTTTTTTTTTCAGGTAAAAGAGCTGATTTCTTTGGGGCAATGCCCAGCAAAAGGCCCTTTTAAGGGCTATTGGTAGTTTAGTTTAGGCTATGGGCTTTTTTTATTTTGATAGGGCTATTAGATTAGGTGTAATTAGTTTAAAGATCTTGTAATTAGTTTTTTTGGATTCTGCAATTTAGTGTTTTTTTGTTGTAATTTATCTAATTGTATTTAATTTAGTTAATTTATTTAATTGTTGTGTAAGGTTAGGTGTTATTGTAACTTAGGTTAGGTTTTATTTTACAGGTAAATTTGTATTTATTTTAGCTAGGTAGTTAGTAAATAGTTAATAACTATTTAGTAACTATTCTACCTAGTTAAAATAAATACAAACTTGCCTGTAAAATTAAGATAAACCCTAAGCTAGCTACAATGTAACTATTACCTGGACAAGTCTTCATCCAAGCGGCAAGATGTCCTCAGCGAAGCCGGCTGAAGTGGTCCTCCAGTTGGGCAGAAGTAGTCCTCCAGACGGGCAGAAGTCTTCATCCAGATGGCATCTTTTATCTTCATCCTTCCAAAGTGGAGCAACACCATCTTCAAGACATCCGGCGTGGAGCATCCTCTTCAATCGACGCCTTCTTCGGAATGAATATCTCTTTAAGTGACGTCATCCAAGACCATAGAATTATATCAGCCAATCGGAATTAAGGTAGAAAAAATCCTATTGGCTGATGCAATCAGCCAATAAGATTGAACTTCAATCCTATTGGTTGATCCAATCAGCCAATAGGATTGAGATTGCATTCTATTGGCTGATTGGAACAGCCAATAGAATGCCAGCTCAATCCTATTGGCTGATTGCATCAGCCAATAGGATTTTTTCTACCTTAATTCCGATTGGCTGAATTCTATCAGTCAATCGGATTCTAAGGGACGCCATCTTGGGCGATGACACTTAAAGAGATATTCATTCCGAAAAAGACGTTGATTGAAGAGGATGCTCCACGCCAGATGTCTTGAAGATGGAGCCGCTCCGCGTCAGAAGGATGAAGATAGAAGATGCCATCTGGAGGAAGACTTCTGCCTGTCTGGAGGACCACTTCTGCCTGTCTGGAGGACCACTTCTGCCGGCTTTGTTGAGGACATCTTGCCGCTTGGATGAAGACTTCTCCCAGTAAGTGTATCTTCGGGGGTTAGTGTTAGGATTTTTTAAGGGTGTATTGGGTGGGTTTTATTTTTAGGTTAGGGCTTTGCCCATCCAAATGCCCTTTTCAGGGCAATGGGGAGCTTAGGTTTTTTTAGTTAGGCTTGTATTTGGGGGTTGGTTGTGTGGGTGGTGGGTTTTACTATTGGGGTGGTTGTTTGTATTTTCTTTTACAGGTAAAAGAGCTGATTTCTTTGGGGCAATGCCCCGCAAAAGGCCCTTTTAAGGGCTATTGGTAGTTTAGTTTTGGCTAGGATTTTTTTATTTTGTGGGGGCTTTTTTATTTTGATAGGGCTATTAGATTAGGTGTAATTAGTTTAAAGATCTTGTAAATTGTTTTTTATTTTCTGTAATTTAGTGGGGGGTTTTGTGTGATTTAGCTAATTTAATTTAATGTATTTAATTGTATTTAATGTAGGGAATTTATTTAATTGTAGTGTAGTGTTAGGTGTTAGTGTAATTTAGGTTAGGTTTTATTTTACAGGTACATTTGTATTTATTTTAGCTAGGTCGTTATTAAATAGTTAATAACTATTTAGTAGCTATTCTACCTAGTTAAAATAAATACAAACTTGCCTGTAAAATAAAAATAAACCCTGAGCTAGCTACAATGTAACTATTAGTTATATTGTAGCTAGGTTAGGGTTTATTTTACAGGTAAGTATTTAGTTTTAAATAGGAATAATTTAGTTAATGATAGTAAGTTTATTTAGATTTATTTAAATTATATTTAAGTTAGGGGGTGTTAGGGTTAGGGTTAGACTTAGGTTTAGTTTTAGTGGTGGCGACGTTGGGGGTGGCAGATAAGGGGTAATAAATGTAGGTAGGTTGCGGCGACATTGGGGGAGGGAGTTTAGGGGTTAATAAATATAATGTAGGTGCCGGCAATGTTGGGGGCAGCAGAATAGGGGTTAATAAGTATAATGTAGGTGGCGGCGATGTCCGGAGCGGCAGATTAGGGGTTAATAAATATAATGTAGGTGTCGGCGATGTAGGGGGCGGAAGATTAGGGGTTAATAAGTGTAAGATTAGGGGTGTTTAGACTCGGGGTTCATGTTAGGGTGTTAGGTGTAAAGATAAAATGTGTTTCCCCTTAGGAATCAATGGGGCTGCGTTACTGAGTTTTACCCTGCTTTTTGGCATGTGTTAGATTTTTTCTCAGCCGGCTCTCCCCATTGATGTCTATGGGGAAATCGTGCATGAGCACGTACGACCAGCTCACCGCTGACTTAAGCAGCGCTGGTATTGGAGTGCGGTATGGAGCTCAATTTTGCTCTAAGCTCACTTCTTGCCTTTTAACACTGTGTTTGTAAAAACCTGTAATATTAGCGCCACAGGTAAGTGAGCGGTGAGAAAAAAACGCACGTTAGCACCGCATAGCTCATAACGCAACACTCGTAATCTAGCTGATTGTTATATTGTTTCTATTTGCTTTTACTCTTTTTCGCAATCTTCTGCATTTTTAGTGAGCTTTATTACTTCCTATGGAAAAAGGGTCACAACTTGCCAGGAATTCCTGATTCAGACCCTTTTCTTAGACCATTCCGTGATGTCTTTCAATCCGAGGGTCGGAATGTTATTTCTCGCCATGCCTACGACATTTAGACCTATCAATCCCTAAAGTGGCACCCACATAAATGGTTGCATGAAACACAACACATCTCATTGTTTTGTACATAAAGGGTCAGATTTAAAGTGGCACGCTATTTAGCGCTTTCACTCAAGCATTAATACCACCAGAAGTAAAGAATTTTGTTCATACAGGTTATCGCTCATATTAAAAGTTGAAAGTAGAACTTTTGCGTGTGAGTGAATCCCAACAAGCTCTAACTTTAGGACTTCAGATATCGCGATTGCACTAACTTACTCTCCCCATAGACTTTAATAGAGAGTGCAGAAGAAAAAACACTTATCGCTTGTACGCTAACATGATAGCAATTATTAATATTTCACATTTCAATGTTCTTCACATACAGTAAACTTGTATTTTTAATAAATATTTCTATTTATATATTAATGTAGATATATAGTTTACATTTTCATACATATATATATATATATATATATATATATATATATACTGTATATATATATGTATATATATATATATATATATATATTAAACATATTAAGAATTTTTTTCCTGTTTTCCTATTTAAAGAACATTAGAATGTTAAATATTTGTAGTAAATGCACATTAAAACACATAATTAAATATAATTAAAGAATTTTATATATATATATATATATATATATATATATATATATATATAAACATAGAAAAGATGAGCACTCCAGATATCTGGTCACAAATGCCTGGGGTACAACAGAAAAAATGTAGATGCAATCAGGGAGTGCACTCACCAGGACTTTTTAACGATTTATTTCTTAAAAATAAAAAAGCATAGATAGGCTTTGTTTGCACCGGCCACGTGGGTCGGATAAACCTCAGATGAGAACTAAGCCTACAATATCAGAGGTATAACACCATTACCTCCTGAATCTCAAGATTGGATCACTACTGGGCACTGCTAGTGCTCTCTCACACTCACCCAGCACCTATATAGACCCTGGAGTGCCGGGGCTCTGCTTCGGTGTTGCACAGAGACACAGGCCTAGTATAAATATAGAACTACCCAGTACAGCCTGGGCCTATGTGACTGAAAGTGAAAGGTCTGCCAACTACACTTAGTGCTCACACCAGCTTCCACCCAGTGATTAGCTACCAGTCGTAAAACTGATCTCACACTAAAGGCCCCGACGCAGAGCACAGATACCTAGACACCCTGAGCCCATGAACAGACAGTCAGCAGGCATTATACATGACAAAGTCTCCCTAAATGTATAGGCCTCACAGTAGAGGAAGAAGCTGGACATTTATTGCACCTGTCCCTGCTTATATCTGCATCCTGATTGCCTTCCAGAGGGTCGGGGCTCCACTCTGGAGGCTCTTGCCGAAGGGGCTATATAATACTACTGGCCGCTCTGGGCCTGGGAATAAATGAATAAGTGACACACCACATGGTAGAGATGGCCAGCACTCACAAGCCTCACAGACAAGACAAGGGGTAAGCGGACTACACACACAATCCATCCTGGGTCATAGCTCTAAAAATTAGGGTGCTGTTCCTTGGTAGTACCCTAGAGGCCCTTTGGACTACTAAATAATCAGAGTGTGACCGAACCAGACTCCCACTTTACCACAGGGCCTAGCCCCTTGGCCCGCAACAGCGCAAACTTGCCTTATACCAGCTTTGAACATAGCCCCTGAATAGTATTGGTACAGCCTATGAGTATAGGGGTGTCATGATACAATCATGTGGAGTAGTTGATACCTGGATTGGCTACCCGGCAGAGATGATATTGTGTTCTCAGCCTGGAAAAAGTTAAGCTGAGACCCCCCCCCCCTTCTTAGCCCATCACAGGTCTGAGGTGAAATGTTCTTTGTGTAACTGGTAACTGTGTGCAGGAATGCAATAAGCTCCTCCCCTACTGGGAGCTAAGGCTTATTTGCATTTGCTGTACTCGTTGTAAATTATAACCAGGGCAGTGTCTTTGACAAGACAAATAAAATTTAGCTTAAGCATGTAACAGAAAGAATTGTGGGTAGAACTGCCCTGGGACTCAAGCCATTAAAACCTGTATTGATATTTTTGTTATTAAACACATAGAAAATCTCATTCTGTCTTTTGGGCTCTAATATCCAAATTCACACTCCTGTTGAGACAAGGTTAAAAACATGTTACCTAATTGTTAAATGGTGTGAGTTTTTGGGGGTTCCCAAAATGCCCCTTTAATTTAGAAGTTTTGGGTGGTGGCAGAAATTGTTAATTAGAGCAGTGTGGACAGGATTTGGGGGCTAATATGGTGTCCCTTTCAAGGTCCTTTGTATAGTTGCAAGGTTAAGGGAACACAAGCTGTGTGCCATTAACCCCTTCATGCCCACACCCCTCTATTGTGACGTTGAGAAGGTTTGATTCATCACAAGGAGTCTGACAAGAAAGACGCTTTATGCTAAGTGGGTTCCCTCAATGTCAAATGAGAGTGGTTGTGGTGCTGGTCCCTCTCCCCTTCCTTTCTACTGCCTCCTAGTGAGCATCACCAGCTTCCCCACCCGTATGTCACCCTAAATGGGTATTTCCCTTTAGGGGGGTCTAGTCATCACATACCTACCGCATGGCCTCTCTATCTTCTAATCTAAGTGGTCTCTACTGACTGAAATGCAAACATAACATCTACTAATAGACCCTGGCTTTACGTATCCTTTGAGCACACACAATCTACATCTAAGAGTTGAGACATTGATCTATCTGCTTACAAAAGAATAGTCACTCTTAACCTACATACCCCCTGTAGTCCTACTCTTGAAAAGATGGTACACAACCAGTGCAAGAAGGCTAAACTACCACATGCACAAAGAAAATCTGTTATGATCACTTTCATCTCAATCAGACACACACAGAAGCTTCACATGACCTTTCAGATTAACACATCTCAACTGAAACTATATATGGAACCTCATTGGCTATGCCAGACAAGAATAATGTCATGCCTATAGATCCACAAGCACCATTAATGGACTCTATCAAATCCTTACTAGCTGGTGTATTGCCTAATAAAATGTATACCTTAATACATATACTAAAAGCACGAATTGAACTCTTTACTATACTTAATAGGTATAGTAGTTTATTTACAAAAGAAAAGAACAATCTTAAACAATAATGTATAATAAGTTGTTAAGCAATACTTTATGTTACATACTATAAACAACATCATATTTGTTCCACTTTGGCTGGGGATTCCTGTCAACTTCAGCCCGAACGATATAAAGGATCTGAGAGTTTCAGCTTAATACCCAAACAACACAATTGCCCTTGAATTGAGAAATCTAATGAATCTAAGGTCCCAGATCCTTTATATACACTCTAATAATACTAATTCGTACAGTAGTTTTTTAAAAACTGTCTATGTGTTTTTTATTCCTGTCCAGATGTATCTGGTCAGGTGTAACAAATGTCTCAACCACAGATGAGTCACTTGTTCTTTTAGACTACATATCGTTTTGTACAGCATTTATTCAATCAAAACAAGTTATATATAAACTTCAAGTCTATGCCATGTCAGCATCTTAGGATATCTTTATTCTATATAGATTCATAAAGGCCAAGAAGACTGGTTCACATTCATCACACTCTAAATGGCCTACCATATCACATTTGTATCACAGTTGGTCACCACAAATCTCTTACCAAATAAATTGATAAATCATGTGCTAAATTGATGAGAGACATAGCCTCAATTGGAGAGAGGATAGATGCTCTTGAAAGAAAACAGGAAGACCTAATAATTGATCACTCACACCTCTTATCCTATTCTGAAAATCTGGTGACTCAAATCTCATCATTAGAACTAAAATTAGTGGAAGACAGGTCCTGCAGAAATAACCTTTGCCTCCAGGGTATACCTGAGACAGTCACCCCTCAAGACCTGGTATGATACCTGCATGAGCTATATAGAGAATTAATTGCAGATGCCTCAGACACAGAAATGTTAATTGACAGAGTGCACAAAGCTAGCAAGGCCTCGTACTGTCCCAGATGACAAGCCCAGGGATGTGGTAGTGAGACTCCACTACTTTACTTTCAAGAACAAATTGCTGAACGTAAATATGAGAGAAAAATCCCTTCCTGAAAAATTCATGAATGTTCAAATCTTTCCCGATCCTTAAACCCAGACCCTATTTCTAAGAATGTCCTTCGCTGACTATACTAGAGTGTTAAGGGAGGAATTAAATACAGATGGGGCATCCCAGTGAGACTGATCATATCCAAAGATGAGCAACAATATACTGTCTCCACTCCGAAACTCACCAGAACCCTACTACAGAAATGGCAACTTCTCGTTGCAGACAATGATTCTCCTCCAGAACCATCCTCCAGAGCACCAACGCTTTGAGTGGGGGGGAAATAACTTACAGCCACCTTTCCACCCAATATACTATATAGTAAGCACGGATAACTTTAAAAGTTATTAAATATATGGAGACCCCAAGTGTTCTTAAATACTTTGAATTCCTTAAAGCAATGTTTACAAATGGAAACACTGTAATTGATTTTTTTTAACTGGTTTAAACACTGAGCTAAATTCCCTGTCCTGCATACCCTTCCCTTTTTCCTCCCACACCTTCCCTCACTTATGCCCACTAACTGCCTCAGCCCAACCCACTACCCCTCCCCTTCTCCTTCCCATAACGCCCCTAGCCTTCCAATAGGTTTGCTCAGATAATTGTGTTCTTTAAATATCAGCTATGTAGTTACTGTTTTGGAACCTATCTTGCCTTAATCTGTTGGCTAATGGCCTACTCGAAAGATGAGACCCCATGGGTTCTTAAATACTTTGCATGTCTTGAAGCAATGTTTACAAATAAAAACACTGTCATTATTTTTTTTACTAGTTAAACCACTGAGAAATATCCCCTATCCTGCCTGTCCTGCCCCTTTAACTCTGACAACAACCCTCCCGTATACCCACTTACTGCCACTTCCCAACCCACTACCCCTCCCCTCCTTCTTACCCATGACACCCCTGGCTTCCCGATATGTTTGCTCAGGAAATTTTGTGTTTTTTGAATATAAGGTATATATTTACTGCTTTGAAACCTATTATGCCTTAATCTGTTGGCCTAATGGCCTACTTAAAAGATGTTTTGAGTTAATTATTCATAGTTATGATTACATCTTTGGAGTGCTCACAGAACATGCAACATATATATCTCAACTCAAGCCAGGGTCAAGACTGTGACCTACTGGTCACTAACCCTCCCTCCCTCCTCCACTATTTCACTATTTAGGTATATATATATATATATATATATATATATATATATATATATATACCTAACTCTGTGTCACCTTGGAGGAACCAAAGGGGTCACTCTGTGGTGTCCGCAAGCAACGCACATAAGCGTTAGCCATATTCCTACACCTTCATCTACTTATGATGTGCTAGGTTAATGTCTTTATTACTCTCCTACAATGCCCTCAGATTCCACTATGCCTGACAATCTCTCTCCGACCATTTTTTTTCTTCTTTTCTCTTTTTCTCTCCACTTACCCCTCCCCGCTTTCTGGGTCCCCAGGTCGTATCAAACATATTACACCACTATACCCAAGGCTAGATGACCCCGTTAAATATCTCCACCCTTAATGGTAAGGGTCTAAATACCCCCACAAAAAGAAGCATTTTATTGAGATGCCTCAATAAATTCAAAATTGGAATAGCTTTCTTACAGGAGACCCATTGGCTAGACACCCCCCTCAGATACTGAAATCCAATGACTTTCCCTATTGTGAGACAGCATCATATACGTATAGAGGACTAGCAGTCCTTATCCAGAATGACATTGCATACACACCCATAATGATAGAAAAGGACCCTGAAGGTAGATACATAATTATAACACTCACTAGGAGACCTTTCTAGCTGGTTTACTGTCCAAACTGTCCCAGTTTAGCAGAGGGACTATACTAATAGGAGGTGACTTTAACCTAGTTTGGGACCCCGCGTTAGATAGACGAACCACTACAAAAACATTGACTGACCCCCACCTAACTGCTAGCTCTAAAAAGTTTCAAAACCTAAGTTTCAAGTACAATTTGTTTGACGTGTGACGATGTTTGCACCCTACTAACCGAGATTACACATTCCGATTGGCAGTTTACAACTCCTATTCCCACATAGACATGATGTTCTGTGACTCATGGACTCTAGATAATATAAAAAAAGCAAAGATAACTGTGTGTCCATGGTCAGTCTATGATATGGTCATAACAACCCTTTAACTAGAGACACCTAATCAAAGAACTAACTCTTGGTGTCTAGCGGACTCCTTAATTAAAAATCCTTGGTCATTACAAACTGCTGCAGATCTACAAGAATTCTTCCTAAAAAATGATAACACCTAAGTATCAGACCTAACTCTATGGGCCTCTATGAAGGCTTTCATAGGAGGTACCCTGATTAAACATGCAGCCCAACTATGCGAGGAAAGGGGAGCTACATTATCCCAACTATTTGGGGAGCTGAGAACCTTGGAAACACAAAACAAACTTAAGCCCAACACAACCTTAGCAACCCGAATAGACGAACTCCGAGTTGAGATTACTCATAGGGAAACCCAAGCAGTCCAAGAGACAGGCTATTAGCCAATAAGTTGAGAGCTCGCACCAAATCTACTTTAATACACACAAAAAAACACCTCAAGCTATGGCCTATTCTTCTAAAGATATTAGAACTGATTTCTTAAATTATTATAGTTCCCTCTATGACATCGGCTCCCAACCGACCACATCAAAAGCAGACTTGCCCAGCATTCATACATTTCTAAAGTATTTAAACCTTCCAGAATGTGACCCTTAAGCTTCATAAAGAACCTGGCCTGGACATCTATAGTCCTCTCTTTTATAAGACCTATGGGAATATACTCATCCCCTATCTTCAAAGATTCCTTACTAAAGCATTTGAGTCAGGTACACTACTGACAGAATTTTTGGAAACTTCTATTCTAACAATCCTGAAAGAGGGAAACGAACCCCAGTACTGTTAAAGCTACCACCCTATTCCCCTAATCGATATTGACATTAAGTTGTACTCCATGATTTTAGCCTTTAGATTGAGCCCTCTTCTTCCTAAAGTTATACACAGGAACCAGGTAGGGTTCATAGTTAACAGACAAGGTACTGACAGCACAAGATGACTACTCAATATCTTTTCAGAAACACACAAGATGGCCCTTCCTCTGCTGACCCTGTCATTTGATGCAGAGAAAGCATTTGACAGGGTACGCTGGGAATGTCTGTGGTAGGTCCTCGATTGTATGGGTCTTCCAGAAGCCTTCTGCAAGGCAATCTCTACTCTATACTATAACCTGACGGCCACAGTACGAGGCCGGGGATTCTGCTCCCAACCCTTCAATCTGTCTAATGGTACTAGACAGGGTTGTCCCCTGTCTCCCCTTTCATTCGTTTTGGCCATTGAACCCTTAGCAACAGCTATTCGCCAAAACCCAGGCATTAAAGGTATATACCTACATGGCACCCAACATAAACTAAGCTTATTTGCAGATGATCTTACAATCTTCCTCACTGACCCCGACTCACCTCTCCTGACCTCTTTAATTATTTTAGCATCCTATCTTATTATAAACTGAATGTAGAAAAAATGTGTACCCTATTAATATCCCTCTACAACAGATTGTACCTCTAAAACTTAAGTATTGACTTAAACTGAACAATGACGGTATCAAGCACTTAGGGGTCCCCCTCTTGAATGATCTCCCTAAGGTGATCAATACTAACCTAAAAAAAAATTAAAAAGAGAGAGAGAGATGCACTCAGCTGAGACAGAACAAAAGCTGGAAAAACTTCCTTGCCTGTTCATTTTATTATAGTGTGTCACTCAGGGTGCATACTCTTTTAGCACACTATGCCCCTTCACAGAGAAAAAATATCCTGTAGCATATCAGTCTGACACTGCCCAATGACAGTTCAGCGCCGAAATACCAGGCAATTCTTCTCTGAACAAGAGAAACAACAACCCCAGACGATCGTTTCGGCCTTCTGTGGGCCTCGTCAGTGAGGTGCAGTCGCATCTCTCTAAGGGCATGTGTGCAAGGAGTCCACGTCTGGTTTCCCCTTTTACTCTTAGGGAGACCCAAGAGCAATTTGCATAAATAAAAAGAGAGAGAGAGATGCACTCAGCTGAGACAGAACAAAAGCTGGAAAAACTTCCGTGCCTGTTCATTTTATTATAGTGTGTCACTCAGGGTGCATACTCTTTTAGCACACTATGCCCCTTCACAGAGAAAAAATATCCTGTAGTATATCAGTCTGATCAATACTAACCACCATATTTTGCTATGCACCTTTAAGCACAACCTCTCGCTTCCCAGTTACAGAGAGATCTCTTGGATAGGGAGGACCTCAGCATTTAAAATGATGATCTTACCAAAACTTACTTACCTCTTTTGCTGTTTACCCTTAAAAATACCCCCAGCAATCATTGACAACTACCTTCTTAATTCCTATGTTTGCTCAGGTTCCTACCCCTGCGTAGCGAGAACATATTACAAGCTCTATTAGATAAGGGAGGTCTAGGTTATCCTAACCTTAAACTATATTATGAAGCAGCAATACTTTCTCACATTTCTACCTGGGGTGTTACAGACAAACACCCAAGGTTGTATGACCTCGAACAAGCATTCCTACCACATAACATGCTCCTCTTGGATTGTATCTGGATCCTGCAACACAGTAAGTCCTAGAACTAATAACCCACTAATGAGAGACTGCATAACTATGTGGTTTAAACTTAGACACTAGCCCCTCATAGCACCTCACTCATCTCCAGTACATAGAGTCAGAGACCTCTTACAAGGTCTCCCGGAATCTAACTCTAATTATTGGGAAGGATTAAAACTTCACGAAGTAAGAGACTTACACATTGATCATAAATGGTTATCTAGAACTGAACTGTGTACCTAATAGAAATAAACCATCTGGAAATACCTAAACTTTCAAAGCCACACAAATATTTATACATCTACATAATGATGGCAACCAAATTAGCGATAGCAAGATATTGAAAACAACAAGTGCCACCTACCCTAGGTAAATTCAAAGACATCATTAAATACATTAGAAGCATTGAAGAGTCAGTATTCCATAATAGAGGAATCTCCAATCAACATGCTGAGATATGGGACATTTGGGACTCACTCAACCCACCCCCCATAGAGGTGCCTGTAAATGCTCCTAAACAATAGTTATCCAAACCCTTCTTTCTTCTCTTTTCTCTTCTTTCTCCCTTTTTTTTTTCTTTCCGGACAAGGAGATACCAGAGAAATGTGAGAGTAAATCAGATTCACTAATAGTGAAATTAGTAACTAAACATGTTCATTATTGTTTTAAGTATGCTTAGATATATGTTAAAGTTATATATTTATTATCCTGCATTAGCTGGAAATAATATGCATTATTTACTAACTGAAGAATGGACTTATACCAGCAACTTACCTTGAAAAAGGAAAAAAAAATATATTGCCTTGTTCTTATATTCACTAGAGACACTCTTCACATGTACAGTACTCTACTGGGTGCTAACGAATGTGAAACAATTTACCTAACTGTCTCATAATTGTATATTTGTATGTCAGATGTTTCCTTAACAAAAAGTATTACATAAAAAAAATAAAAAAATATTGTAATGCAGCCCATAATTTGCTGAATTTTGATTGCCCAGTAGTCAGTTTGAAGCTGCACACAGGCATTTTTTCACTTTTTATATAAAATGTATTATTTTAGTAAGTATAAATGCAAATTATGGTACAAAAAATAAATTACCTTTATGTAAAGTCAATGGAGGAAGGTTAATTTTCTATCTTATGCAGTGCTTAAATGACATCATTACATTATAGGTATTATAATTCACTTGGATAAAAAAAAAACAGGAAAAAAAAGATTTATTGGCCCATGAGACATCAGTGAGTTATATTTCATCTTACAGAAATCTTTTCAGTTTCCCAAGTATTAGTTTTACTTTATTTTACTTATTTTACTTCTTTATGTTCATACAATAAAACATTATTAAAGGGCAGTTGAGCTATAGTTTAAGCTTTCTGTATTAAAGGGACATGGATGCTTTATATGTATGGGGTACCTATAAACATTTAAAATATACTTAGGAAATAATGAACTTAAACATGAGATTTTATAAGCATTTTTTATGGCTAGATATTTTAGGCACTTCAGGGATACACCACTTAAAATAATAATCCTGGTGCAATCCATGCATCTCATCTCCTTTGCTACAGTAAATAAAGTTTGCTCAAAACTGGAATGTGATACTTACTGTGGCTTTTCCTGTGCTCAGACTCAGAGCACGGTTCTGTGGAGATTATTTAAAGGGACAGCCTAGTCAAAATTAAACTTTCATGATTCAGATAGGAAAAAAAATTATATATATATACACTGCTCAAAAAAATAAAGGGAACACTTAAACAACACAATGTATCTCCAAGTCAATCACACTTCTGTGAAATCAAACTGTCCACTTAGGAAGCAACACTGAGTGACAATCAATTTCACATGCTGTTGTGCAAATGGGATAGACAACAGGTGGAAATTATAGGCAATTAGCAAGACACCCCCAATAAAGGAGTGGTTCTGCAGGTGGTGACCACAGACCACTTCTCAGTTCCTATGCTTTCTGGCTGATGTTATGGTCACTTTTGAATGCTGGTGGTGCTTGCACTCTAGTGGTAGCATGAGACGGAGTCTACAACCCACACAAGTGGCTCAGGTAGTGCAGCTCATCCAGGATGGCACATCAGTGCGAGCTGTGGCAAGAAGGATTGCTGTGTCTGTCAGCGTAGTGTCCAGAGCATGGAGGCGCTACCAGGAGACAGGCCAGTACATCAGGAGACGTGGAGGAGGCCGTAGGAGGGCAACAACCCAGCAGCAGGACCGCTACCTCCGCCTTTGTGCAAGGAGGAACAGGAGGAGCACTGCCAGAGCCCTGCAAAATGACCTCCAGCAGGCCACAAATGTGCATGTGTCTGCTCAAACGGTCAGAAACAGACTCCATGAGGGTGGTATGAGGACCCAACGTCAACAGGTGGGGGTTGTGCTTACAGTCCAACACCGTGCAGGACGTTTGACATTTGCCAGAGAACACCAAGATTGGCAAATTCGCCACTGGCGCCCTGTGCTCTTCACAGATGAAAGCAGGGGCACACTGAGCACATTTGACAGACGTGACAGTCTGGAGACGCCGTGGAGAACGTTCTGCTGCCTGCAACATCCTCCAGCATGGCCAGTTTGGCAGTGGGTCAGTAATGGTGTGGGGTGGCATTTCTTTGAGGGGCCGAACAGCCCTCCATGTGCTCGCCAGAGGTAGCCTGACTGCCATTAGGTATCAAGATGAGATCCTCAGACCCCTTGTGAGACCATATGCTGGTGCGGTTGGCCCTGGGTTCCTCCTAATGCAAGACAATGCTAGACCTCATGTGGCTGGAGTGTGTCAGCAGTTCCTGCAAGACGAAGGCATTGATGCTATGGACTGGCCCTCCCGTTCCCCAGACCTGAATCCAATTGAGCACATCTGGGACATCATGTCTCGCTCCATCCACCAACTTCACTTTGCACCACAGACTGTCCAGGAGTTGGTGGATGCTTTAGTCCAGGTCTGGGAGGAGATCCCTCAGGAGACCATCCGCCACCTCATCAGGAGCATGCACAGGCGTTGTAGGGAGGTCATACAGGCACGTGGAGGCCACACACACTACTGAGCCTCATTTTGACTTGTTTTAAGGACATTACATCAAAGTTGGATCTGCCTGTAGTGTGTTTTTCCACTTTAATTTTGAGTGTGACTCCAAATCCAGACCTCCATGGGTTGAAAATTTTGATTTCCATTTTTTAATTTTTGTGTGATTTTGTTGTCAGCACATTCAACTATGTAAAGAACAAAGTATTTAATTAGAATATTTTATTCATTCAGATCTAGGATGTGTTATTTTAGTGTTCCCTTTATTTTTTTGAGCAGTGTATAAACAAACACATGAATATATACAAGAAGGATGTGAGTTTATACCTAGAAGGGGTAAAACAATAGGTAACTTCACATCTCCATCAGATTGTTCAAGTAAAACACAAAACCAATGTTGGCTTAAACAAAGAAAAGGATTTTTTCGATGCAGGCGCAACATTTGTAAGACATGTGAATACGTTGTAGAGGGGGATCAATTAACCTCCACTAGTACTCAAAAGTCTCATGACATAATGTTTTTTATAAATTGTGCAACTACACATGTAATATATTTGTTGACCTGCAGGGTTGCTCCAAACAGTATGTTGGAAAAACAAAGAGACCCCTAAAGAACAGGTTCTTAGCCCATCTTAGGTCCATTGAGGACACAGAATCAGACACTCCCATAGCACGACACTTCAGAGAAAATCACAATTCCAATACTAAATTGTTAACAGTACAGGCAATTGACCATGTCCCAGTGTGAAAAAGGTGGGGTGATAGAGAAACCAAATTGGATACTAGGGAAATATTCTGGATCTTTACCTTAAACAGCAGTGTACCATATGGATTAAATTTTAGACGAGACATTGATCTTTGTGTATAAATTAATGTAAATGACTATGTTTTTTAGTACTATATCAAAAGAATTATATCTAACATTTAAACACTAATTTCTAAAATGAATGCACATATTGGTGTTGTATCTGCTTGTAAAATGTGCATTTAGAGAAAGGTATACAATCAATTAATTAATTAATTATGCAAATTTACTCTACTTTTGCGCCTATTTAAGCTGGGATATACTGGGATTCCCATGAGCAGTGAACAAGTGCATACAGGCACGAAACATGTCTGCCGCATGGGAACCCAGCTAACCTTCTCTGCACTTTTTTGTGTATTTTGCTGCAAGTCTTAGTGTACTTAACTATTGACTTACCTGTTTTTATGATGATCTTCTATCAAATAAAAGTTTATATTTTTATCTAATCCGGTGGAGTGCCTGGACATTTCTTCTGTGCATCTATATATATATATATCCCCTATAGGAGGCACTAAAGATAGTATAATTGGCCATATATATGTGCTATACAAAGAAGCATATATATAAAAATAATTGGTCTGAAACAAATTATCATATGTATGTAATGAAACAGAACAGATAAATGATGTAGAACTAAGAACAATGAATATATATGTTGGCTAAGTATAGGCCAAAATCAACACACATTAATGAACAACAAATAGCTATATACTTATAGCTACCACAAAATATATGTTAAGATAAAATCCTTGCTACAGGAACACCAAATCTTCCACTTGTAGAGGGATTGAGGCAGTACTCTAACTTCACCAGAAGCGGTGAGATGACTCTACAGCAAAACGACAAAAAGGAAAGAGGTGCCGCATATGTGAATCGGTAACACAAGGTAATCAAATAAGGACAGGAGACACAGGGTACTCACATGTGACAGAGGCACTCTCTTGTACCTGTAGGAACAGGCTGGATTTTAATCAGCAATCCAGCTAGCTGAACCCTAGCGTGTCTTGGACTCCAGAGGCACAGTGACACAGGATCAGGAGTGGTACTCTAGGGTATCTTTGACTCCAGAGGCACAAACACCCCTCTTGGTAGCGTAGGCTAAGAGAATTAACACTAAGCACTGAGAGTTTAAAACATTCCAATTGGATTAAATAAAAAGTATATAAAAACCAACGTTAAAAACAACTCATGATAGCCTTCTTTCACGAAGTCCGGTTCTACTGGGAATCTCTCTCCCATACCCTGAGAGAGACGTCACACTTTACCCCGCCCGGCACCCCGTAGAGAACAATGCCTCCGACCAGACCAACCCCCCTCCCTCCGCCCCCCCCCTCCCCTCCCCCTCCCCTCCTCTCCCCTCTCCCTCTCCCCCCCCCCTCCCTTCCCCCCTCTTTTTACCTTTCCCCTCCCTCTTTCCCCTTCACTATACATTACTCTTATGTTACATAGGCAGGTAAGGCGATACTAAAGGACAGAAAGGCATTTGTTATTTGTTTATAACTGTTTACAATTGTTAATAACTGTTTACAGCCATGTACGTTGCAGCTGAAACGTACGGACTCACTTATCTTCCAATTGCGCTACAGTCTTAACAAACTGGGAACTTACCACAACTAAGAGGTCTGTCATTGGATCCCCCTCACTTAATATGCCCCAATACAGGGACTACTTGGACTTTAAACCCCATGGACTCTTGCATAGAGTGAGGCCACTGGCACCCACCTACCAACTGTACAATTGTTTCTAGAATCTGCATTTTATTGTATCGCAATTATATTTCAATAAAAGTTTTATAAAACAAAAAAAAAAAAAAAAAAAAAAAAAAAAAAAAAACAACTCATGATTGTTTTAGTGTAATCTCTAGCATAAGATTAGAAACAATTTTGCAACGCGTTTCTCAGAAGAACCGTTTCATCAGGCATATAAGATTGATGTGAATATACCCTTTATATAGGGCTACGCTACAAAGAGAAAAATACAAACCCTCCCCCTCAAATAGGCATGCCTTTTTAGGCATATATACAATTTCCACAATTTTTAATCATTTATATATATAAACTATATTAACAAATAAATGGATAGCAAAACACCTTGAGATTTTTATATAAAATGTTTAGTTATGCATAATGAAACAACTTTGCATTATATTTTCATTATTTATTTTGCCCCTTTGTCCATGTAATTTAGCTCTGAAAATTGAACAATTTCAAATTTTCAGAATTTGAAATGCGCCCTGCTGACTTCTCAAGGCTAACTCTGCTACATAAAAACAAAATACAAGTTCAGGAAATGCAAAGAGAGGATAAGGTTAAATTTAACATTTAAGTCCCAGTAGTGATGAGATTAAGGTGGTTTGGGACACTTTGAGATTATAATATAAAACATTTCATTATTATGTGTAGTAAAAAAGCTTTGAATATACTTTTATTATGTGTTTTGTCACCTTTTCTTGCAATTTAATCAGGAGTGTTCACTCTGACATCGAAAGCTTAACTTTGTCCCACATATGCCCCTATATGGCCTCGAAAGAAGTAATTATATAAGATATCCCAAAACAATACAAGCTTTGCTAACAAAATGATAGCAACAAAATGATTACTCCAGTAAAGGTCCAGATTGGCTCTTACAAGTAGTGGGCAGAATTTATCTATTAAAAAGCAAATCCTGCAAACAAATATTTTCTGAACGAAATATGACACCCGTTTGGTAGAACACCTCTTTTTAACACCCGCTCTACCATTATAGCTAACAACTGTGCCAAGCCAAGACCACGACTGCAGCACCCTCCACCATGGCACCCTACCTGCCCATCTATAGCTGCACCAAGATCATGATCAATCATAGAGGCAATTATAGAGCCATCTAGTACTTCCTTCACCTATGACACAATACACATCTCACGTCTAAAACAAGCTACCTAATGCCACCACTCATCAAATGATCAAGATACCTTTCCATTATTTCAGCAATGCCAGCATTGAACCTCATGTTCTCTTAATAACCTCAAGAAAATAGATTATTTTACAAGACAGGATGCTTCATATTTTGCTTAATGTTCTTTACTTCTTAACACAATAGCAAAGATAAAAAAGTAACACAACTGAAGTAATCAGCAAACAGCTCAGTGTACAGTGCATAAGTCCATAACCCAATAAAGTCCTTCTCTTGCTTTTGCTGCTCACACAGCAGATAAGTTGATTTTATTTCTATTTTACTTTTGTTCTTTTATTAGGTCTTTTTGTTCATCTGCTTTGTCACTACTTGCTGTTTTTTTTTTTCATTTCTTTGATGTATGGTTTGTATGATACTTAGCTCTTGGTATTTAACCATTTGCACAAGCATGGTTTGGCTTTACCATTGTACGTTCTCCGTTAGATTTGGTTCTGATATCTATCTTGTCATATAGATTTTTTTCTCTATATGAACAGGGAAGTGTTTGTCTTTTACCTTCCCTTTGAATGATCATTTGAAAGCAATACAACTTCAATAGCAGACCTGTAGGAATGTGATTAAGCTTGTTTTCCCCTTATATTTGTTTTGGCTGATTCTATATGCATTTACTATTTAACCTTGGGAGAATTTAAACTGTTTAGTTTGAGTTTGCACATTTGTTTTCACTACTAGATTTGTTATTTGTTTATTAGTCTTTAATTTGCTTGTATAAAAACATTTATTATCCATTTATATTGTCCTTATATTTACTTTACCAAATTGTAATCGGATATCTATTCTATATTTAGTTAATTATAAGTCTCTGAAAGCTTATTGACTAGGTATCAAACTATGATTGATTCTTTTATCAAAGCTAATATTTGATAAATCTATTTACTACATGGCAGTTTTGTTTTGGTTTTTGCTATTTTTAAGTTGCAAAATCTTTGAAGTCCTTATGTGAGGAATCTTATTCTAAAGGTAAAATTCCCTTTATTTCTGAGGATTCTTCTGAAAACAGGGTGTCTCGCTAAGGGGTGTATACTGCATTTTCATATGAAAAGTGCACAATAACATTCATATTTTTAACATCATACAAAACATCCATTTTTTAACCATTCATGCAAAAATAAGCAGGGAAAATGGTATTGTTAATAGTGCATCAAAAATTGCAACAACATTCTTCATAAAAAAATCATATTTTACCAACCATTTTAAATTTATATGTAGTATTATTATTATTATTATAGGTTATTTGTAGAGCGCCAATAGATTCCGCAGTGCTATTAACAAAGACGGAGTACAACAAAACAATTATAGGGATCAAATGGGTAGAGGGCCCTGCCAAGAGTTGCACTGTTGTAGTCAGCTCTTGAGAAGGTGATCAACAGCTGGACTCTTAAGCTTACATGCTAAGGGGGTTCAGGGGATTGCAGTGGAGGAGAGGAACTGGTATAAAGAAAGGTTAGCGTAGGTTGTATGCATCCCTGAACAGTAGAGTCTTTAGGGAGCACTTGAAGCTTTTAAAACTAGAAGAGAGTCTTGTGGAGCGAGGCAGAGAGTTCCACAAGATGGGAGCCAGTCTGGAGAAGTCCTGTAAACGGGAGTGTGATGAGGTGACAAGAGAGGAGGAGAGTAGGAGGTTGTGAGCAGAGCGAAGGGGACGGGAGGGAGAGTATCTGGAGACAAGGTCTGAGATATAGGGGGAACAGTACAGTTGAGGGCTTTGTATGTCAGAATGAGAATTTTGTGTTTGATCCTAGAGGCAAGAGGAAGCCAGTGAAGAGATTGGCAGAGAGGTGCAGCAGATGAAGAGCGACGTGTAAGGGAGATGAGTCTGGCAGAGGCATTCATTTTTGATTGTAAAGGAGCTAGGCGGTAGGTGGGAAGACCAGAGAGGACAGAGTTGCAGTAATCGAGGCGGGAGAGAATGAGAGAGTGTAAATTACACATGAATAAAACTTATTAAATATACACGGTATAAATAGTAGTTTTAGTACACTGGGGGCGAGATTACATATGCCTAACTGCTGAAACCCTTGTCGCCCGTAAGTTCACCTCGCACATCGGGGAATCACATAAACCCCATCGGCATTTCATAAAGTGCTGTAAGTTGGATAAACTAGTGATGTCCAGAAATGTGTGTAAATACAAATTTCTGGAGTCGCCAGTGACTCCACTGCCGGCGCATAAGAAAATAATAAAAAAGTTAATCTCCCATAACAGTCTAACCCGCCTCCCAAAAATAAACCTGACACAGAAAAACCCCTATATCCCCAATCCCCCCACATTGCAACTAATAATAACAGTTATAACCCCTAAACCGACAACCCCCCACAATGTAATATAACCCCTAAACGCCATTAATCTGCATCACAATTAACCTATTTAATCTATTAACCTGTAAACCTCCAAACCCCCACAACGCAATTAACCTATTTAAATAACTAAGCCCCCTAGCCTAACACCCCCTAAATTAACCCCAATTACCTAAATAAAAAAAAACTAAGTTGCAATTAAAAACCTAACAATACTATAAAAATAAAAATAAAAACTAAGTTTAAATTAATCTAAAATTACAAAAAAATAAAAAAGTCTTACATTACAGAAAATAATAAACCAAATTATCAAAAATAAAAAAATTAAACCTAATCCCTATGAAAATAAAAAGCCCCCCCCCAAATAATAACACCCCCTAATGTAATACTAAACTACTATTGGCTCCTATTGACTGATTTAAACAGCCAATAGGATTTAAGTAGCTCTCATCATATTGACTGATTTGAATTTGAAGAATCAAATCAGCCAATAGGAATGCAAGGTACCCGATATTTAAACACATTTAAAAAAGTACCTTGAATTCAATTCTTAGTGTGTGGTGGTGATTGTACGAAGAGGATCTCCACGTTTGACGGTCTTCTGTTCCATGCTCATCTCAGCTCCATGTTGGCTTGATCCTGGATGAAGATAGAAGTCGTCGCCGTGATGGAAGAAGATATCGCCGTTTGAAGACTTTCTTCCGCCGGACTTCAGGAACGGTGAGTACCTATTTGAGAGTTAAACAAGGGAAAAAAACATTCAGTTTATTACCTGTTAAATCAGTCTGTAATTGGATTTTGTTTCTACCTTTATTTTTATTTTTATTTTCAGTAAGTGCCAGAATAGTTTTTAAATTGCGTGCCCTTTTATAGACAATTTGGGGTTTAGCAGGTAATATAGGACCTAGTTGTTCGTCATTCTTTAGAATACCCCAATGTTTATTCAATATCTTTTCATCTTTTCAACTTTCCCTTTTTTCCCTTGTTTAACATGTAAATCATGTAAACACTCTAAAAAACAGAAGGAGTTCACATCCAATATTACAGGAAAGTCCTATAAGATCAAGGACACTATTAGATGTTCTGATAGATTTGTTATTTACCTAATACAGTGCCGTTGTGGCAAGCAGTATATAGGAGAATCTGAAAGACCGTTACGTGAGAGTATACGTGAGCATATATGGTCAATTGAAAAACACGATTCAGATAGGAATAAAGAGCTCGCTGTGCCGAAACATTTTGCGGCTTGTAATAATGGTAATCTTACACATTTCTCCTTTATGGGAATAGAAAAAGTAAAACATAACTGGAGGGGTGGTAATACACAGTCTCAGCTAATCAAAAAAGAAACAAAATGGATCTTTGATTTAAAAACATTACACCCTAATGGTTTGAATATTGATTTTGATATAGTGTGTTATCTTAGAGAATAAGAGTAGTTGTTTTTATCATTTTTAATCTATTTTGGCAAGTTGCCATCAAGTAGGACTACTGTATGGTTATTTTACTTGTTTTATATTTTTATATATTTTCTATATATTTTTTTTATCTTTTCCACAGTCTTCTTCAACATAAGAGAAATTATTTATATGATGAATTTTCCCTTGGGGATTTTTTCTTGCTAGGCATTTTTAATATATCCATTTTCAATTTTTAATTTTTATTGGATTATATATACTTCTATGATGATTGATTGGATGTTCTATGATATATGTCAGTATTTTTACATAAAGAATGAAAAATATATTTAATTTTTCGTTAATTTGGTCTTAGTAATAATGAAATTTTTCATGTGTTCTTTTTTTAGGAATAGTCAATGTATATATATTTTTGTATTAGGTAGTTAAGATCGCAAATTATTTTTCTTTATTCTAATCATAATTCTTGTCTTTTATGTCTTTCTATTTATATTGATGTCAGCTATTAAGTAATATCATATTACGGTGACTAAATATCAATTTGCACACCACTTTGTATCAACTTTTGTTTGAGCGCAATCGCTATTTATATTTGCAAGGCACTCCCACCTTTGCTACTCAACCAATAACCATAGAGTATGTGGGTTTAAAAGACCCTGCATTACATCCCTCTGGAGCTTGACAAAGGCCCTGAACGGGCTGAAACGCGTTGCTCCTCCCACCAGACGTTACCAGACGTTACGTTACATGGCTATAACAGACCGGCTTCTGTGCTGTTTTGAATCTCGAGCGGAGTGGTTCATCTGACACCGGTACCTGCATTAAAGAATTATCCGGCTCCGCTGCAGCTCATAAAGAGGATTCATCGTCACTGCAGAGAACTAAATACGGTCTCCATTTTGCTCTCAAGGAATCAGCTGTGGATGTGGATTTCATAATACTCCAATTCCGGATTCCACCACTCTGACTTATCATCATTTCAGGGTCTATTTGTTTCAATTGCATTTTTTAATTTATGCTACACTGTTATTTGTTTTAACTGTATTTAGCAATTTATGCTACATTGTTATTTTTATTTTTTGCTATTTTATTTATCTCGTTTATTATTTATTATTATTATTTTTTTGTTGATCAGCACTTTATTATTTGTTTAGTATTGTATGTAATAAATTCACCATTGCTTTTTAAATATCTGTTGATTCATTTCACTAAGGCTAAAAGCTTTTAAACTTTATGTATCTTGACATAGTTCATATTATATCCAATCACCAATTTTAGCAGCACTTGTTGCAGCGCCAAGGTTCCTAAAATTCTTGCTCTATTTTTTTAACAAGATTTTTAATATTTTTTCTGTGTTTGTTGTGGAGATAGGGGTTTCTCCTTTTTCTTTTGGCTTATTGGTGTTTCTAAACTTTTTCCTGCGCAGGGTAACACTTATTTGTTAGAAGTCCTTTACAATAGGATGGCACTACTGAGGAATTTTTGAGGTAAAATATCTTTATTTTTTACATAAAGATGTTCAGGAGATATTTTCTAGTCAGATTTTTACAGCTATGCTGCATCACTTTCAAGTGCTTCAACATTTGGGTATCATGGCCCTTTAAATATGGAGTGTGACTGATGACTCACCTAATTTTGTATCGTACAACCAGCTATTCCTACATTTTTCATGTGTATATATGTATACAATTTGTTTGGTTTGATTTAATGTGTAGTAGTTAACAAACATTAAACTTCTATACTTTTTCAGTTTCTAACTAGAAGGTATCTGGCACTGTTAGTCATTATGTAGAATAGTTTTAGGTAGTGTTTAATTTTGAATTTAGGAGGTTTATTTAATAGCCAGATTAAAGGGTCTTTGGGGAGTTGGATATCTAAAATGTTTTCTATTTCTTCTATAATGGTTCTCCAGAAATTCTGAATTGTGTTACACCACCACCACATATGGGCCATATTACCATGTCCGTGACCACATTTCACGATGACACCCAAATCTACTTCTCTGCACCAGACCTATCTCCTACCTTGCTAACCCGTGTCACTAACTGTCTCACATCTCTTCCTGGATTTCCTCTCACTACCTCAAGCTAAATCTCTCCAAAACTGAGCTCCTCATTTTCCCCCTTCTTCCAAAATCTCCACCCCCAATATCTCTATAACTGTCGACAACTCCATCATTACCCCTACCCCGCATGCCCAATGTCTCGGGGTCACATTTGACTCAGATCTTTCCTTCACTCCTCACATTCAGTCCTTGGATACAGCCTGCCGCTTCCACCTTAAAAACATCTCTAAAATTAGACACTTCCTTACACAAGACACAACTAAGATTTTAATTCACTCTCTCATTCTTTCCCGGCTTGATTACTGCAACTCTGTCCTCTATGGTCTCCCCACCTGCTGCCTAGCTCCTTTACAATCCATAATGAATGCCACTGCCAGACTCATCTTCCTTACATGCCGCTCTTCATCTGCTACTCTCCTCCTCTCTTGTCACCTCATCACACTCCCATTTACAGGACTTCTCCAGACTGACTCCCATCTTGTGGAACTCTCTTCCTTGCTCCACAAGACTCTCTTCTAGTTTTAAAAGCTTCAAGTGCTCCCTAAAGATTCTACTGTTCAGGGATGCCAGTTCCTCTCCTCCACTGCAATCCCCTGAACTCTCTTAGCAGGTAAGCCTAAAAGTCCAGCTGTTTGTAGATCACCTTCTTAAGAGCTGACTACAACAGTGCAACTCTTTGCAGGGCCCTCTACCCTATAATTGTTTTGTTGTACTCCCCCTTTGTTTATAGCGCTGCGGAATCTGTTGGCGCTCTACAAATAACCGATAATAATCTGTTATGATAAAAGTGATGTCGTTTGGAGTGAGGTACCATCTATGTAACATTTGAAGGTTAATTTCTTGTATTGAGAGAGAAATTGAAGTTTTAGTGACATTTTGTCATATAGATACACTAGTTTGCAGCAATATTATTCCTAGCTCTTTTTCCCATTTTTCAAGGAAGGCAGGTATGTGACCAGGTGGATTGTATGTTAATATTCTATGTATTGTTGAAAGGGTATGTGATATTGGAGGGGTCTAACACAAAGGTGTTCAAAGTTAATTAATGGTCTAACCATATTTCTGGAGTGCTTATGGTGTGTAACAAAATGCTCCTGCTAAAACTTTTAATAAGAATGACTCATCGGAAAGGCTCAATCCTTCTCTCTTTAAGGATGCTGATAGACATTCTAAAACCTATGCCCCAGAGGCTAATAAAATATAAAGCATTGTAAAGTACCAAGACACAGTAAAGGCATCATTACACTTACCTGGGATCCTTGAGCGTACTAGATGCATACTTTTTAGACTGACAGGGCCGGTGGGCATGATATCCTAAGAAGAGCTGTTATAATGGAGGCCCTGGGCCATGCTAAGAAGTCTTCTGGCTAGCACGACAGGCATTGTGGTATGCACTGCTTGTTGTGTATTCTTTATGTGTGATAAATTAGCATTACATATGGACTTCTTGTTGGAAGTAAACTCTGCAATGTGTTTGATGCCATATCTGAATAGGAGGTGTTAAAGTATCTTCTATAGCAATCCTGTTTGGGACCAGCCCTCCTGTTTTTGACCTTGGCAAGTTTACTGGCAAACGTTAACTGTGAGATCCCTACCTGTACTGTAACCCGTGATCTAATTTACTGGCTAAAGACCTTTGGAAATGTACTTTGGTTATTGACAGGGATAGGCAAGGTGTCCGTACACGGACACTGGTGTCCGTGACTGGCCTTTACAGTGTCCACCTCCCCATTTTGCTGGGGGGAGGGAGGAGTAAGACAGATGAATACTGGTCCTGACTCCTCCTTAACACATGCAGCGCCACATTTTGCAGGGTTGGGGCCACTCACACATGATGCTGCTTAGTACCAGAAAATGACTCTGAGTGAGACAGAGAGAGAGGGAAGATTCAAGAAGCAAGCTGCCACTGTGTCCCTGGAGCTTTATATGCAAAGGTAAAGCACTTTAACCAGCACCTGAGGTTTATTATAAGTAGTATTTAAATAGAAAGAAAAGATATAGTAAGGTTGTGAATCATAACCTTAGTATATCTTTTCTTTCTGATTAAATAATAGGAAAGGGAAAATATTTAGTGTGAATAAAATTAGTGGCTTTTCAAGAGACTGCTAGCAATATTGGGTGATAAGTTATGGAATAAATAAAGCCTGAGTAAAATAATGGATGTGTATCTTCTGCATCTGTATAATAACACCCAGCTCTATACAAAGACACAGAAGTGACACTGGCACATGTGTATATCCAGGCAAGGGATGGTTATAGGATCAGTGGTATCTGCATCAGTATAATAAAATTCAGCACTATAAAATAATAGTTTTAATTGTAAATGTATCTTGGTGTCCTTCACTAAAGGTCTTTACTTTAGAAAATGTCTGCCACAGCCTTGGCTCGTGCCTATTGCTGGTTATTGAGCTTGGTGTTTCCTATTGTAATACATAGAGTCTGATGGATTTCCTGGTGCTGAACCTTGGCTTTCTACCGACTTCTCTTTTGCTTCACCTATGTCTGTCTACAAACCAGCACCTTCTTTATTGGTCATCAAACCAGATAATAATCTTATTTTTAACAACTTTCCAATTTACTTCTATCAGCAAAGCAAATGTATGTGGGCTCAGGAGTAGGGATGGGCGAATGTGTAAATTTACGAATTTCGAATGTTAGAACGAATGTTATTACCGAAATTCGAATTATAAATCCGAATGTTGATAAGAACGAATATTCTTAAAAATTCTATAATCGATTGCTATTTACACTTTTCGAATGTCACTTTCGAATTTGAATGTTTCGAAATTTCGAATATAACATTCTATTTACCAAATACTATTCAGAAGTTCAAAAAGAATATTTTCGAATGTAATCGTAAAATTCGAAACCGAACATTCGAAAATCGAATATTAGAATCTTATGTAAACATTCGAAATTCGATTTGAACGAACGAATGTGTTAAAATTCTTTTCATTTTTCGAATGTTGGGAAACATTCGCCCATCCTTACTCAGGAGCAGCAATGCATTACTGGGAGCTAGCTGAACACTTGTGGTAAGCCAATAAGAAGATACATATACAGGGAGTGCAGAATTATTAGGCAAGTTGTATTTTTGAGGATTCATTTTATTATTGAACAACAACCATGTTCTCAATGAACCCAAAAAACTCATTAATATCAAAGCTGAATATTTTTGGAAGTAGTTTTTAGTTTGTTTTTAGTTATAGCTATTTTAGGGGGATATCTGTGTGTGCAGGTGACTATTACTGTGCATAATTATTAGGCAACTTAACAAAAAACAAATATATACCAATTTCAATTATTTATTTTTACCAGTGAAACCAATATAACATCTCAACATTCACAAATATACATTTCTGACATTCAAAAACAAAACAAAAACAAATCAGTAACCAATATAGCCACCTTTCTTTGCAAGGACACTCAAAAGCTTGCCATCCATGGATTCTGTCAGTGTTTTGATCTGTTCACCATCAACATTGCGTGCAGCAGCAACCACAGCCTCCCAGACACTGTTCAGAGAGGTGTACTGTTTTCCCTCCTTGTAAATCTCATATTTTATGATGGACCACAGGTTCTCAATGGGGTTCAGATCAGGTGAACAAGGAGGCCATGTCATTAGATTTTCTTCTTTTATACCCTTTCTTGCCAGCCACGCTGTGGAGTACTTGGACGCATGTGATGGAGCATTGTCCTGCATGAAAATCATGTTTTTCTTGAAGGATGCAGACTTCTTCCTGTACCACTGCTTGAAGAAGGTGTCTTCCAGAAACTGGCAGTAGGACTGGGAGTTGAGCTTGACTCCATCCTCAACCCAAAAAGGCCCCACAAGCTCATCTTTGATGATACCAGCCCAAACCAGTACTCCACCTCCACCTTGCTGGCGTCTGAGTCGGACTGGAGCTCTCTGCCCTTTACCAATCCAGCCACGGCCCATCCATCTGGCCCATCAAGACTCACTCTCATTTCATCAGTCCATAAAACCTTAGAAAAATCAGTCTTGAGATATTTCTTGGCCCAGTCTTGACGTTTCAGCTTGTGTGTCTTGTTCAGTGGTGGTCGTCTTTCAGCCTTTCTTACCTTGACCATGTCTCTGAGTATTGCACACCTTGTGCTTTTGGGCACTCCAGTGATGTTGCAGCTCTGAAATATGGCCAAACTGGTGGCAAGTGGCATCTTGGCAGCTGCACGCTTGACTTTTCTCAGTTCATGGGCAGTTATTTTGCGCCTTGGTTTTTCCACACGCTTCTTGCGACCCTGTTGACTATTTTGAATGAAACGCTTGATTGTTCAATGATCACGCTTCAGAAGCTTTGCAATTTTAAGAGTGCTGCATCCCTCTGCAAGATATCTCACTATTTTTTACTTTTCTGAGCCTGTCGAGTCCTTCTTTTGACCCATTTTGCCAAAGGAAAGGAAGTTGCCTAATAATTATGCACACCTGATATAGGGTGTTGATGTCATTAGACCACACCCCTTCTCATTACAGAGATGCACATCACCTAATATGCTTAATTGGTAGTAGGCTTTTGAGCCTATACAGCTTGGAGTAAGACAACATGCATAAAGAGGATGATGTGGTCAAAATACTCATTTGCCTAATAATTCTGCACACAGTGTACAGTATGTACAGCCACCAATCACCAGCTTGCTGCCAGAGATGCATTGTTGATTTAAATTGCATGTGCTCTCTGAGTCATGACAGGTTAATTTTTCCCTAGAGTTAATTAAAAAACATAATAAAGTATTAGTAACAAAACAAAATAATTGTCACTAAAGTGTCATATGTTATTCAACCTGTTTTCTTATTTTGAATGTTTCTTTAGTATTTAAAGCTAAATGCCACTGCAATAAATGGTTTATTAAACAAGAATTTGATGCATTATATATAATAAAATAAACTATTTAAATGTGAAGAAAATTAAACCATAACCTTAAAAAAAGATCATATACTGATGATTTATTATATGTCAAAATTAAATGTTCTTGATTCAGAAAGAGACTGTAAATTTAATCAACTTTCCAAATTAAGGTTCTAAGAATTGTTGCTTAGTTCTCTAGATATCCTTTGTTAAAGAGCAATCTTAGATGCATGTGCCCTTAGCATCTGACAGCAGTGGCAAACTCTGCTACCATAGAATGTCTGTAGTATTCTATAGCAGCAGTGTAACTATGTGTAACTTTGCTATAAACATCACTTCAGTCCGGAGCGGAAAATACTGCTGATCCATTCAGAAGCACTAATTACACAGCTGAGTTGTGCCACTAGCACTGCTGAGTGAATCAGCCGAGGTACTTCTGCTGTGTATTTAACCCCTTTGCAGAGGTTAAAAACAAAGTAGTGCAGGGTTGATAGTATTAAACTTACATTTTTTTTACTTTATATGGCCCTTTAAGTTTTGAAACAAAAATCTAAAATAAAAACAATATTGTAAACATCTTTAATACATACAAAACGGGACTGCTTAAAATAAAAAGTACAATTTCATATCCTAGAAAGCACAAGAAAACAACAACAAGAAAATAACCAATGTAGAATAAATATCTATAGGCTTGGCACCAAGGTTATCTGGTTAACGGTTTTCCACTTTATTGTCAATCATTACAAGCTTTTAGAGAAAGGCCAGACATTTTTATGGCATTTGCTGCTAAACACTGAATAGATAGCTGATGTGGTGTATCCTCGAAAAAGAATGGTTTTGGTCATAAATTGTGTCTTTGAAAAGCAAAAACTGAATAATAATGTATAATATAAGAGGCATTTGTCATTGTAGTTGGTTTGTTCAAAGTTGAGTCAGTTTAGTAACAGATTTTTTTTTGGATACATTAATCCACCAATAAAAAAGTGCTGTCCAGAGTACTGAACAAAAAAAAAAATTAAGCTTCTTTTTCAAATAAAGATAGTAAGAAAACAAAGAAAAATTGACAATAGGAGTAAATTAGAAAGTTGCATAAAATTGCATGCTCTATCTGAATCACAAAAGAAAAAAATTGGGTTCAGTGTCCCGTTAAAAACAAACACTAATAGTGTTTCTTGAAAGACAGTAAGGAACAATACAAAAACTAGAACGTATTTATTGTCATATGCTAACATATTTATTCATAATTAATTAATGGTTAATAAAATGCTTTGCAACTTTTTTTTTCTTTTCATTTTGAATGTTAAAGGGACATCAAACCAAATGTTTTCTTTCATGATTCAGATAGAGCACTGGTTTTCAAACCTGTCCCCAGGGCTTCCTAACAGGCCAGATTTTAAGAATATCTGAAGTACAGCACTTTAATAAATATATTAACCCCTAAACCGCCACACTCCCGTCTCGCAAACACTAGTTACATTTTATTAACCTCTAATCTGCCGTTCCTAACATCGCCGTCACCTACCTACATTTATTAACCCCTAATCTGCCGCCCCCAACGTCGCCGCTACTATATTAAATGTATTAACCCATAAATCTAAATCTAACCCTAACACCCCCCTAACTTAAGTATAATTTTAAAAAATATAAATAAAATTACTACAATTACTTAAATTATTCCTATTTAAAACTAAATACTTACCTGTAAAATAAACCCTAAGCTAGCTACAATATAACTAATACTTACATTGTATGTAGCTTAGGGTTTATTTTTATTTTACAGGAAACTTTGTATTTATTTTAACTAGGTAGAATAGTTATTAAATAGTTATTAACTATTTAATAACTACCTAGTTAAAATAAGTACAAATTTACCTGTAAAATAAACCCTAACCTAAGTTACAATTACACCTAACACTACACTATAATTAAAATAATTACCTAAACTAACTACAATTAATTACAATTAAATTAAATAAACTAAATTACAAAAAAAACACACTAAATTACAGAAAATAAAAAATAAATTATTTTTTTTAAAACTAATTACACCTAATCTAATCCCCCTAATAAAATAAAAAGCACCCCCCAAAATAAAAAAATCCCTACCTTATACTAAATAACAAATAGCCCTTAAAAGGGCCTTTTGCAGGGCATTGCCCCAAAGTAATCAGCTCTTTTACCTGTAAAGAAAATACAATAACACCCCCCAACATTAAAACCCACCACCCACACACCCAACCCTACTCTAAAACCCACCCAATCCCCCCTTAAAAAAACACTACCCCCTTGAAGATCACCCTACCTTGAGATGTCTTCACCCAGCCGGACACAAGTGGACCTCCAGAGGGGCAGAAGTCTTCATTCGATCCGTCCAGAAGAGGACATCTAGACCGTCAGAAGTCTTCATCCAGGCGTCATCTTCTATCTTCTTCCATCCGGAGCGGAGCGGTTCCATCTTGAAGACATTCGACGCGGAGCATCCTCTTCCATCCAATGGCGACTGAAGAATGAAGGTTCCTTTAAGTGACATCATCCAAGATGGTGTCCCTTCAATTCTGATTGGCTGATAGAATCCTATCAGCCAATCGGAATTAAGGTAGGAAAAATCCTATTGGTTGATGCAATCAGCCAATAGAATTGAGCTTGCATTCTATTGGCTGATTGGAACAGCCAATAGAATGTGAGCGCAATCATATTGGCTGATTGGATCAGCCAATAGGATTGAACTTCAATTCTATTGGCTGATTGCATCAGCCAATAGGAGTTTTCCTACCTTAATTCCAAGGGACGCCATCTTGGATGATGTCACTTAAAGGAACCTTCATTCTTCAGTCGCCGTCGGATGGAAGAGGATGCTCCACGTCGGATGTCTTCAAGATGGACCCGCTCCGCTCCGGATGGAAGAAGATAGAAGATGCCGCCTGGATGAAGACTTCTACCGGTCTGGATGTTCTCTTCTGGCCGGATTGGATGAAGACATCTGCCCCTCTGGAGGTCCACTTGTGCCCGGCTGGGTGAAGACATCTCAAGGTAGGGTGATCTTCAAGGGGGTAGTGTTAGGTTTTATTAAGGGGGGATTTGGTGGGTTTTAGAGTAGAGTTGGGTGTGTGGGTGGTCTGTTTTAATGTTGGGGGTAATGTATTTTTTTTTACAGGTAAAAGAGCTGATTACTTTGGGGCAATGCCCCGCAAAAAGCCCTTTTAAGGGCTACTTGTAATTTAGTATAGGGTAGGGAATTTTTTTATTTTGGGGGCTTTTTTATTTTATTAGGGGAATTAGATTAGGTATAATTAGTTTAAAAATTTGTAATTTCTTTATTATTTTCTGTAATTTAGTGTTTGTTTTTTTCATAATTTATTTTATTTAATTTAATTATAATTAATTGTAGCTAGTTTAGGTAATTAATTTAATGATAGTGTAGTGTTAGGTGTTATTGTAACTTAGGTTAGGGTTTATTTTACAGGTAAATTTGTACTTATTTTAACTAGGAAGTTATTAAATAGTTAATAACTATTTAATAACTATTCTACCTAGTTAAAATAAATACAAAGTTGCCTGTAAAATTAAAATAAAACCTATGATGGCTACAATGTAACTATTAATTATATTGTAGCTAGCTTAGGGTTTATTTTATAGGTAAGTATTTAGTTTTAAATAGGAATTATTTAGTTAATTAGAGTAAATTTATTTAGATGTTTTTAAATTATATTTAATTAGAGGGGTGTTAGGTTTAGGGGTTAATACATTTATTATAGTAGTGGCGACGTTGGCGGCGGCAGATTAGGGGTTAATAAATTTAATATAGTTGCAGCGACATTGGGGGGGCAGATTAGGGGTTAATAAATAAAATGTAGGGTTCGGCGATGTTGGGGACATCTGATTAGGGGTTTATACATATAATGTAGGTGGCGGCGGTGTCAGGGGCGGCAGATTAGGGGTTAATAAGTGTAAGATTAAGGGTGTTTAGACTCGGGGGTCATGTTAGGGTGTCAGGTGTAGACATAACTTTTATTTTCCCATAGTAAACAATCTGGCTGCTTGAGGAGCTGAACGCTGCTTTTTTGCAGGTGTTAGGTTTTTTTTCAGCCAGCTCAGCCCCATTGTTTCCTATGGGGAAATCATGCATGAGCACGTTTAGCCAGCTTACCGCTGACTTAAGCAACGCTGGTATTGAGGTGAGATGTGGAGCTAAATTTTGCTCAATGCTCACTTTTCTGAGGCTAACGCCGGCTTGCAGAAAACTCGTAATACCAGCATTGTCTTAAAGGGCCACTGTAAGTAAATATTTTCTATGCCTGTTACTAACTAACTACCCTAAATACGCTTTTTATCAATAGCATTTCATTAACATATCTCTACCGTATATCAGAAATCTTGTCTGCAAATTTAATTGTTTTCCAAACCCACTCCGTGGGTATCCTTTGCTCTGTACCAATCCGTTTACAGTACCTAGGTTTCAAAATGGCGCTTTAAACACAAAGTTATTGGTTTAAGTATTTTGAACATGCAGTGCTGAAAATAGTGGGCAGGATAACGTGACATCACCGGCGAATAAAAGATATAACTTTTAGAACGTTATGAAACTTTGTTTTGGAGAAAATATAGGTCAGTAGGTTTTAATTAATGTTTATTAACTTTAATATGTTAGTTGTTTAGCTTAAAAATTATAACAGAAAGTAATCCTTTAAGTGAGCGGTAAGAAAAAAAGGCTCGTTAGCATCGCACACCATTACCGACAAAAACCGATAGTTATTTTATCTGCTCTCACACATTCCTTACAATCTGGTCTATTAAGGAGGCACAAGTACATGTTTAAAAACCAGTGAGATAGAGAAAACAATTTTTAAACAACTTTACAATTTACTTGTTATCAAATGTGCTTTATTTTTTTGGTATAATTTGTTGAAGGAATAGTAATGCACTACTGGGAGCTAACTGAGCCAATAATAAGAGGCTATTACGTGCAGCCACCAATCAGCTACTAGCTTCCAGTAGTCTTGCTGCTCCTGAGTCTACCTAGGTATGCTTTTAGCAAAGAATACCAAGAGAATGAAGCATATTAGATAATAGAAGTACATTGTTAAGTTGATTCAAATGTTCTCTCTGAATCATGAACCTTTAACCACTTTTCAGTACCCACTGTACCTACCTACAGAAAATACTTTCCTATCTTCAGAGTAATAATTCTAATTGCAAAAAAGAATTAGCTCAATTTCTTTTTTATCTTGAATAGGGTTTGTTTGTTTTTCTATTAAAGAGCCCTTTGGTTATGATTTTGGAAAAATAAGCTAAATATTGAAAATAAATGCACGTCTAGTTTTTAATAATGCACTATCATTTTGTATGACTATTATGGTCTTAAAGTGACATGAAACCCAAACTACGCTCTACAAATACCTGATAATAATAATAAAACCCAAACATTTTCTTTCATGATTCAGACAGAGCATATCATTCTAAATAACTTTCCAATCTACTTCTATTATCAAATTTGTTTCCTTCGGTTGGTATCCGTTGTTGAAGGAACAGCATTACACTACTGGGAGCTAGCTGCACACATCTGGTGAGCCAATGACATATATGTGCAGCCACTAATCAGCAGCTAGTTCCTAACATTATAAAGTTGTTTAAAATTGTATGCTCTATCTACATAATGGAAGACTCATTTGATCTACTAATACGTTTTTTATTTATTTTATTATTTTACCTGTTATTTCAATACAAGTACAAAGATGTGTAATTTTCTGTATACAGCTAATCATCATGTCACCACTAGTAGTATCTGCAATATTCCACAAACTGAATAATTTTGCTCAGTAATTATTTTATCACTAGACCATACAAGTCTAGGCAGAGCAAACTTCTGAAAACTGATGGTTAAACTTTTATAGAAGCCAAGAAAATAGCCAAATTCTGTTGGGGATTGCAGATTATGTTTTATATATATAATATCAGATTTATGGATTGGAAACAAGCAACTGTCCCATTAAAATAAGAATTTTACTGTATTTTTCAATTTCAGCTACAGCAGGTAGCAATGTGGATCACCCAGGAAAATCTAACTCATCAGTTTTTTCAATTTAGCTTGTTAATAGCTTAGCTTTCATAAATGCATCAAACTCAGTAGCAAAAAATACCTAAATCAATAGGATGGTGCAGAAATGGCTCAAAGGAATAAAGCCTATGAAACAAATATATACCATTATACTGAGACTATTTGACATCAAATTTATAAACTCAATAGAAAGGCTAATCAATGGACCTTAACTGTGTTTTCTTACGCCTGTTTAACATTACAGAAATTACAGGTTTTTTTATGAGTCCCATTCATAAACTATAGGAGATTAGTTTTTTTTAAATGTCCTGAATATGTATTGATTTTTAAATGCCCTGACAGAGGAAATCATAAAGCATGATTCTGTACTTTATATGTCATAGTGAAAGGTGTATCTTTTTCTTAGAGGAATACACTTCTGAAAAATACACACAGAGATTTAAAAGGACAAAAAAGTGAATATCCTAAAAAGTTTAATTTAGAGAAAACAAACAAAACTTTACAGTACACCTTCATAACAGATTAAATGCTCTATTTATCATTTGTTGCTCACTTCAAATAACCAAAAACAAAAAAATACAAACAACCAAGAAGTTGGGTAAAGACCATAAAGTTGAATATATTAACACCTTCAAACATCAAATTATTTAAAGTAGAAATGGCGGCAATCAAGCCATAACACTACAATCCCTACTAAAATGGTTGAGGCCCAGGTCTAGCTCCAATGTGAAATAATATGACAGGGGCATTTCACAAGCTATACGGCCGACCGCAACCCGGAGGAGTATGCCCAAGCCGCCACCTGGGAAGGTCGCTTCCTCCATAATGGCCATCACTCTATCTTCACACTATCACAGCCAGGGTCCAGACCAACCACCCAGGTAGGATGTTGTTACCCACTTCAAAGCTTAAGGACCCCTGGACTGTCGAGTTGTACGGCATGACAACCAGAGAGGAGTGCAAAATGTAACATTCTGGACTTATCCTCTCTAGGTCGACTAACCCTGTGGGAGCCAGGCTACTAAGCCACCCTAGTGGTAACTGTGAATTTCTGATTTCCAGCCAACACAACAGGGTGAGTGAGGAAAATTCCTCCAGGAGTAGGAAGCAGGAAAAAGACCTGGGCCTACATGACTCACACTCTTATACTGGTAAGTAAGCAACCCCTACACCTTTGTTACAATATTACTCACACTCAGAAAGGGCATTAACCCTTAATTAGATTTCCAGCTAAATAGCCCTGCATTTCCATTCTTAATTTAATCTTAAAATTCTAGTTTTTCCCCAGAGAGGCTGGAGTGCAAGCCATGGAATTCAGAGCCCTGACTCGGCAGTAGCGGAACTACCATTGGAGCAGCAGTTGCAGTGGCAGATCTTTTGTAATACAGTGCTTTATTTTTGATGGATATATATATATATATATATATATATATAAATGTCTTTAATTTCCAATTAAAGGACTAACCTGAATAGATATACATACAAATAGTGATAGTTCCAACAACCAATTAATTGTGGGAGCTGGAGAATGCTTATCCTGATTGAGTTTAAAAAAAGCATATGAAAAGTGTTACATTTGTTTTATTGGAGGAATCAGGCAGGGTTTTAAATGTTCCATTGGTAATATGGGGGTGTTGCTGGTTTCTTAGGGGTATGGATAGTTGGCCCATGGGTATGACTAAGCTTGAAGAAATAGTAGTGGGGAGTTGTTTTTCTGTCCATCCTCCTCAGCATCCGAGATACAACCTAAAAGACTGGCTCGGTTTTGTATCCTTCTGTACTGTGGTAGAACTGACAACGTTTACAAAACCTTAGCGTTTTCTGTGTAATGAGTAGACAATAAAGCTTGCTTGCTTTTATTTGCTTTTTTCTTATTTGACTACAAAAAGTTTGGAGATAGTTACAAATTCAGAGAATGAAAACTGATACATAACTGATCTCAAGGGACGGATTGGTTAGTGGATCATATTAAACTCCTTAAAGATCTGTTATAAAATGGAAAATATTTCTTCCCAGGACAGAAATATTTTAAAAAATAACAATTAAAACTGTAATACCTTTTAATTGCCCTCTTTTAAATGTAACAAAAACAACAACTTTATTTTAACTTTCATTAATACAAAGCCCTGTAATGGCCATGCAAAGGTTTTTTTATTTGCACTATATAATAAATTGTACTCACAATTTAGCAAAATGTGCCCATGATTTAGCAAATCCCATCCATGATTTAAATAATTGTGTGCACATTTTCTTTAACCACTCCTTAGTTTCTATGATGTCAATAACTTCTCTCAAGTGATCATATTAATGTAATAGGCCATTTCCCTTTAGAATGTGTGTTAAAGGGATATGAAACACAATTATAAAAAAAAAATTGTGACTCAGACAGAGCATCCAGTTTCAAAAAATTTCCAGTTTAATTATTTGGTCAAATTTGCTTTGTTTCCATGGCATTCTTTGTTGAAGAGATACCTAGGCAGTTGTGTAGGGCACTACATGGAAGGAAATAGTGCTGCCCTCTAGTGCTCTGCAAATGGATAACATTATTGCAAACTTACTGCCATATAGTTCTCAAGATAATGCACAAAAATTATGCCCCTGCAATAAAATGATGACCCCAGCAAAAATATGATGCCCCCAGCCCCCCTGCAATGAATGATTCCTCCAGCCCCACTGCAATGATGCCCCCTGCAATAAAATGATGCCCCATCCCCACTACAATAAAATGATGCCCCATCCCCACTGCAATAAATGATGCCCCCTGCAATAAAATAATGCCCAGTCCCCCTGCAATAAAATAATGCCCCCTGCAATAAAATATGCCCCCAGGCCCACCTGCAAAAAATGATGCCCCCAGCACAAAAATGATGCCCCAGCAATACAATTATGTCCCATCTCCCCTGCAATAAAATGATGCCCCCCTGCAATAAAATGATGCCCCCAACAAAAATATGATGCCCCAACAAAAATATGATGTCCCCAGCCCCCCCTGCAATAAAATGAATCCCCCTGCATTGAAATGATGCCCCAGTCCCCCTTCAATTGCCCTCAGCCCCCTGCAATAAAATTAAGCTCCCCTGCAATAAAATGAAGCCCAGTCCCCCTGCAATAAAATTATGCCCCAGCCCCCTGCAAAAAATATGCCCCCTGCTCAAAAATGGATGCCCCTGCAATAAAATGATGCCCCCAGCAATAATATGATGTCCCCATCCCCCCTGCAATAAATGATTCCCCCAGCCCCACTGCAATAATACCCCAGCAATAAAATTAAACCCCCACCCCCCTGCAATAAAATGATGCCCCATCCCCACTGCAATAAAATGATGCCCCTTTCCCACTGCAATAAAATAATGCCCCCAGCAATAAAATTAAGCCCCCTGCAATAAAATGATGCCCAGTCCCCCTGTAATAAATTATGCCCCCTGACCCCTGCAAAAAAGATGCCCCAGCAATAAAATGATGCCCCAGCTCCCCTGCAATAAAATGATGCCCCCAGCCCCTGCAATAAAATGATGCCCCCAACAAAAATATGATGCCCCAAGCTCCCCTGCAATAAATGATGCACCCAGCAATAAAATGAAGCCCCTTGCCCCCTGCAATAAAATGATGCCCCAGCCCCACAGCAATAAATGATGCCCAGTCCCCTGTAATAAAATGATGCCCCCATCAATAAAAATTTGCCCCCAGTCCCCCTGCAAAAAAATGATGCCCCAGCACAAAAATGATGCCCCATCAATAAAATGATGCCCCATCTCCCCTGCAATAAAAGGATGCCCCTGCAATAAAATGATGCCCCTAACAAAAATATGATGATGCCCCCAACAATAAAATTATGTCCCCAGCCCCCCCAGGAATAAAATGAAGCTTCAGCCCCCTTCAAATGCCCCCAGCCCCCTGCAATAAAATGATGCCCCAGCCCCCTTCAATTGCCCCCAGCCCCCTGCAATAAAATAATGCCCCAGCCCCATTCAAATTGTCCCAGCCCCCTTCAAATTGCCCCAAGCCCCCTGCAATAAAATGCTGCCCCCATGGACCACTGCCAGCTCAAAATGAACCTTACATTTACACACACATGGAGTCTTGGACAGGACTGACTGTGTGTGAAAGAGTGTTCAGCCTAGGAGGGAAAATGTGAAAAGTTTCATAGCTCTCAGTCTGCAGCTGCTTACCATGATTCATGATGGAATGATGAATATGCACCAGCTAGCCCTGGCCCTGACTACTCCTCGGTCTGACGGTCCCACACTTGTCTCCCACTCTCGAGTCTCTAGTCTCTGATGCAGCCTGCGAGTGCAACACCCACTCTTTGCTGCTCATCCTCCTCCTCCCACCAGATCATCACGGCTCGCCGCTCCGCTCCTCCACTACTGACACATTTTTTTATTGCACCGGCGTGCGGGGCCCAAGGCGGCCGCCTCGCTTGCCATAACCTAAGGCCGGCCCTGTCCAAAATGTATACATATCTTCCTGCATTAAAGTGCCCTCACAGATGTGCAAGTTACTCATGTTATGGGATTGACACACCTCCTCATACCATGACAGATGCTTGCTTTTGGACCTGATGCTGATAACAGCTTGGATGGTCCTTTTCCTTTTTAGCACAGAGAAAACTACAGCTTTTTCCAAAAACTATTTGAAATGTTGACTCGTCGGACCACAAAACATGATTCCACTGTGCTACTATTCATGTCAGATGAGACTGAGCCCAGAGAAGTCAGAGGTGCTTCTGGACAGTCTTTATGTATGACTTCTGCTTTGCATAGTAAAGACTTAAATAGCATCTGTGGATGCAGCAACAAATGGAGTTGACTGACAAAGGTTTACCAAAGTATTCCTAAGCCCATGCCAGGATATCCATTACAGACTCATGACATTTTTTGAGACAGTGACGTCTGTGGGATCTGAGATTAAGTGCATTCAGAAGTGGTCTTCAGCTTTGCCCTTTACGCACCAAGATTTGACCAAATGAAATGCCAAAAATCTACCAATTTGTCTTTGGGTAATGTTGTTCTCCAAGTGTTTTGGATTATTTGCTGATGCATCTGTTGGCAGACTGGTGAGCCTTGGCCCATCCTTGCTCTTGAAGGACTAGGCCTCTTTTGGAGGCTCCTTATATTGTATGATTACAAAATTGCCTCACCTGTTTCACATCATCATTTTATTTCAACTTGTCAAATCACTATTAGTCCTAAATTACCCCTGTCCCAAATTTTAGGGTACGTGTTGCAGTCATCAGATTTGAAATTAGTCTATATTTTACATTAAACTCATGAAGAACTTCAAATAATGTGTTAATAATGTGTTTTCAATATAGTACAGGGTTAATTGAATTTTCAAATTACTCTTTTTGTTTGTTTCCATACTGTCATAACTTTTTCAGAATTGGGGTTTTATATATATATATATAAATATATATATATATATATATATATATATATATATATATATATATATATATATATATATACACTGTACTCAATTTTGTTGCCAACAATTTAGACATCTATGGCTGTGTTTTGAGTTATTTTAATGGGGATATCAATTTTACACTGTTATACAGGCTGTACACTCACTACTTTACATTGTAGCAAAGTGTCATTTCTTCAGTGTTGTCACATGAAAAGATATAATAAAATATTTACAAAAATGTGAGGGGAGTTCTCACTTTTGTGATACTGTATATATATATATATATATATATATATATATCTCCTATTATATAAAAGGCCAAGTGTGTTTGTCCGAAGCTGTCATGCACAGTAGAGGCAGCACGAGGACAAACACACCTGGCCTTTGCGATCCCTACCTGATCTGCGTCAGTGGTGGGCATGGCCGGGCGTGATCGGGGGCGTGGCCGGGAGAGAGAGTGGGGAGAGGTGGAGGGAGAGAGAGGGGGGGAGAGGGGGAGGGAGGGAGAGAGAGGGGGGAGGGAGAGAGAGAGGGGGGGAGGGAGAGAGAGGGGGAGGGAGAGAGAGGGGGAGAGAGAGAGAGGGGGGAGAGAGAAAGCGCAAAAGAGAGGGGAAGAGAGAGAGCGCAAAAGAGGGGGGGAGAGAGAGCGCAAAAAAGAGGGGAAAAGAGTGCAAAAGAAAGGGGAGAGAGAGTGCAAAAGAGAGGGGGGGGGGAGAGAGAGCGCAAAAGAAAGGGGGGAGAGAGAGCGCAATAGAAAGAGGGGAGAGAGAGAGCGCAAAAGAGAGGGGGAGAGAGAGAGCGCAAAAGAGAGGGGGAGAGAGAGAGCGCAAAAGAGAGGGGCGCAAAAGAGAGGGGGGAGAGAGAGAGCGCAAAAGAGAGGGGCAGAGAGAGAGCGCAAAAGAGAGGGGGAGAGAGAGCAGAAGAGGGGGGATAAAGAGAGGGAGAGAGAGCGCAAAAGAGGGGGGAGAGAGAGTGCAAAAAAGAGGGGAAGAGAGTACAAAAGAGAGGGGGGAGAGAGTGCAAAAGAGAGGGGGGGAGAGAGAGCACAAAAGAAAGGGGGGAGAGAGAGCGCAATAGAAAGAGGGGAGAGAGAGAGCGCAAAAGAGAGGGGGGAGAGAGCTCAAAAGAGAGGGGGAGAGAGAGCAGAAGAGGGGGGATAAAGAGGGGGAGAGTGCATAAAAGAGAGGGGGGAGAAAAAGCACAAAAGAAAGTGGGGAGAGAGAGCGCAAAAAAGAGGGGGGGGAGAGAGAGCGCAAAAGAGAGGGGGGAGAGAAAGAGCGCAAAAGAGGGAGGAGAGAAAGAGAGCGCAAAAGAGAGGGGGGAGAGTGCAAAAGAGAGGGGGAGAGGGAGCGCAAAACAGAGCGGGAGAGAGTTCAAAAGAGAGGGGCGGAGAGCACAAGATAGCAAAAAAGAGAGGGGGGAGAGAGAGAGAGCGCAAAAGAGAGGGGGGAGAGAGAGCGCAAAAGAGAGGGGAGAGAGGGGGAAGAGAGCATAAAATAGAGGGGGAGAGAGAGAGCACAAAAGAGAGGGGGGAGAGAAAGACCACAAAAGAGAGGGGGAGAGAGAGTGCAAAAGAGAGGGGGGAGAGAGAGAGCTCAAAATAGAGGGGGAGAGAGCGCAAAAGAGAGGGGGGAGAGAGAGAGCGCAAAAGGGAGGGGGGAGAGAGAGTACAAAAGAGAGGGGGGAGAGAGCTCAAAAGAGAGGGGGAGAGAGAGCAGAAGAGGGGGGATAAAGAGAGGGAGAGAGACAGCAAAAGAGAGAGGGGAGAGTGCACAAAAGAGAGCGGGAGAGCACAAAAGAGAGGGGGAGAGAGAAGCTAAAAGAGAGGGGGAGAGAGAGCGCAAAAGAGAGGGGGGAGAGAGAGAGCGCAAAAGGGGGGAGAGAAAGAGAGCACAAAAGAGAGGGGGGGGAGAGCGCAAAAGAGAGGGGGAAAGAGAGCGCAATAGAGAGGGGGGAGAGAGTGCAAAAGAGAGGGGGAGAGCACAAAAGAGAGGGGAGAGAGAGAGCACAAAAGAGAGGGGGAGAGAGAGAGAGCTCAAAAGAGAGGGGGGAGAGAGTGCGCAAAAGAGAGGGGAGAGAGAGGGGGGAGAGAGCATAAAATAGAGGGGGAGAGAGCGCAAAAGAGAGGGGGAGAGAGAGAGTGCAAAAGCGAGGAGGAGAGAGAGAGCGCAAAAGAGAGGGGGAGATAGAGAGAGCGCAAAACAGAGGGGGGAGAGAGAGAGCTCAATAGAGAGGGGGAGAGAGAGAGCAAAAGAGAGGGGGGAGGGAGAGAGCGAGCAAAAGAGAGGGGGAGGGAGAGAGCGCAAGGGGTGGGACCACTGTATTGCAAAAAATGGTCCATGAGAACGGGCTTTAGGACTAGTATATATATATATATATATATATATATATATATATATATATATATATATATATACCTAGACACACAAACACATATATTTTATGTATTTATTATTTATTTATTTATTTATTTATAAAAAAATTTACCAGGAAGGATACATTGAGATTTCTCTCATTTTCAAGTATGTCCTGGGTCCACAAAACATTGTATTGATACAATAGGGTACAATAAAATACAAAAACAATATTAATACATAATATATGCAAACTTTAACATAGAACAGGTAGGAAATATATAATCAACCATGACAGGTGCATTCTGTTTTGAGATATTTAGAGAGGGATCACTTAATGGATGTTAGGCTTGGGGAAGGTTTGAAAGTGTGCAGGAGGTCGTTCCATAATTGTGGTGCTCTGTAGGAAAAGGAGGATCGAGCTGCTTTCTTTTTGTATTGAGGCAAGCTAAATAATGTGCTGGTACTGGATTGGAGGTTATGGGAGGTGGGAATAGCCGGGGAGAGCATTCTGCTCAGGTAGGGTGGGAGCTTCCCAGAAAAGCTCTTAAACATAAGGCAGGTAAGATGGAGGGTGCGTATGGATTCCAGCAACAGCCAGTTTAGTTCTATTAGCAATGGTGGGTCCTGTAGTTACATTGTAGCACAAAGCGGCAGAACGAGTTATACAATGCAGTGGCGTAGCGTGGCTTCTCAGCGCCCAGGGCAAGGCAAGAATTGCGCCCCCATAATCCATTAGCACTGACTGAGTCTCTTCCACCAGTACAGTAGGGATTGGCAAATTTGCTTTGAATCTAGGAGACAGCTCAACAACTTAGGAGACAGGTTTTTGTTTTAAAACAAACAAAGCTTTATTTTAACAACAAAAATATATACTATATATATATATATATATATATAGATAGATAGATAGATAGATAGATAGATAGATAGATAGATAGATAGATAGATAGAATTCTAAACTCTACATTCATCCTTAAAAATTAGGATTCAATATGGTTGCAGGCAGCCATTACTTTATTATATACATTAAGTAAGTACATTATATAAAACTTAACAATTACAATTTTATGGTTTAATATTTAAACATGGGATTTCATTTTTAAAATACATCTGAGCCAGCATGCCAGAGTGTGAGAGTGATCTATGCTTCTTTAAAGTGAAAGCCAGTTATTATTATTTTTAAATTCATTTTTAACCTGGGTAAAACATACAAGATGTAGATCATCTACATCTTGTAAGTTTTATTTTACCCAGGTTAAAAATGAATTTGAAATAAAATAACCAGCTTTCACTTTAAAGCAGCATAGATCACTCTCACACTCTGGCATGCTGGCTGGCTCAGACTCTGGGTCCTTTGGAAGTTGGAATTTGGCTGGCTGGCTCAGAGTGACTCTGGGTCCTTTGGAACTTGGCTGGCTGGCTGGCCCTGCGACGTCACCTGGGTAACGATAGAGGCTAAGCTGCATTTTGCGTGTGTTGCCATTTCCAATCCCTATTACCCAGGGCCCAGGCAAAAACAGGGGCTATAATAATTTAATTATAATTCTGGCTGGCAGTGGCACTGGTGGTCTGGTTCTGATACGGACCCGGTGATGAGTTTGGTAATTTTTGTTGACACTACTTACCTTATCATTGCGGGCGTAGCGTGCTAGTCAGTCTGACTCCACTCTGGCTCTGCTGCTCTAACTTCTTCCTCCCTCCTGACATGCGCGCTGGGAGTGGTAGTGGACCGTGCTAACTAGTGGCGTAAACACTAGTCTAGCAGCAGGTAACGGTTGGATAGGATTACACTCATAAAATTATGATAATTAAATCATTACACAGCACGTCTTGACTTCAGAGTAGTAGACAGTTCACTTGAGAGACAGAACGGCTGGGCGCAGGCGCCTGTCAGATTTTTTAGCCTCCCTGTAGCGCCGCTGGGAGTGGGACTGTGACTGTCTACTGTCTTGAGATGGTGGGGACTGGGGAGGCTGGGAGCCAAGCATTTTGCGCCCCTCAGAATTTTGCGCCCGGGGCAACCGCCCCTGTGGCCCCCCCCACGCTACGCCACTGATACAATGTATTAAGTTTATTAAGGTGAGTTTACGATGCAGGGGCATATACTACGTCCCCATAACCCATGATCGGCATCAGCATTTGCTGTACAATCTTTTTCTTTACTGTAGGGGTGAGGCAGGATTTGTTTCTGTACAGGGCACCTAGTTTTGGATAGAGTTTAGATGGAAGTTTTTCTATGTGGAGGCCAAAAGATAGATTGGGGTTTAATAACATACCCAAGTATTTGAAAGAGTGGACTGCGGTCAGCGTGTAATTTGATTTTGTTTTGATGCGTAGATGGGAATTTTGTAGTTTGTGTAATTTAGGTGCCGCTCCAAAGATCATTGTGACAGTTTTGTCAGTGTTTAGGAAGAGTTTGTTAGATCCATTTTTCTACCTCTGTGAACTGGTCTTGGAGCACTGCCTCAAGATGCGGCAGATCGGATTTGCTATATATACAGTATATATATATTTACACACAAATATACATACACATTATAGTCCTTTCCATTCAAATATCTTGTCAATTACCCTATACCTTTTAACTCTTATATTAAAAAAATATATATATTTGTTTTTATCCGGACATTTTTTATCAGAAAGTCTATTCAATAACACTGTATTTTACTCCTTACACTTTACCCTATGGGGACTATTTATCAAGTTCTGCATGGAGCTTAATGCCCCGGTCTAAAGACCGTTGCTCCATAACCTGTCCGCCTGCTCTGAGGTGGCGGACAGAAATTGACAGAAATCAACCAGATCGGATATGATCGGGTTGATTGATACCCCCTGCTCTACAGGGAGCGGCATTGCACCAGCAGTTCACAAGAACTGCTGGTGCAATGATAAATGCCGAGAGCGTATACTGTCAGTATTTATCGATGTGCAGCAGACATGATCTGCAATATCAGATCATGTCCGCTCGCACGATAATAAATAGGCCCTTAGGTCTTCAGTCTTGTTAACCTGACAAGCGCAAATTATGTAATGTGCGCAAGTTAGCGTGGTCGCAATATAACTTAGCGCAACTTGAGGTAACTTTAGCGCCATTTGTAATCTAGCCCTTTATCTGAGTTTTAATTTTGACTTTTTTTTTTTAATGTTTATTTTATTCCAATTCAAAGTTACAGCTTCATTCAAAACAATAAAGTTTTAACAATAATGCTTATAAACCTAACATTATAACATCACAGTTAATAACGAAGCAATACAATTAACACCTAATTTCCTGTAATTGAATTGGGGGTTTTCATATTTTTTCCCTATCTATAGCCAGTATGGCCCCCAACCATACACAAAGAAGAAAAAAAAAAATTTCCCTCCTCCCTCCCCCACCTTCAGAGTTACATCACCATATACCGAGCTCAACTAATTCTGTATTTCTGAAGGGATATATCAGGTAATCAATTTCACTAGGTGTAAAATCCTTAATAAAGAGAGACCATTTTGAGAAGAGTCTCCTAATTTCTTGATCATTGTCTTGATTGGTATCGATTTGTTCAAGAATGTGTTGTTTCTTTAAATAATTCTTAATTTCAGTTATGCTAGGAGTAGTTCTTAATTTCCATTTTCTGAAAATTAGATACCTACCGGCTAATATAGTCATATTAATAATTTTTTTATTGGTACCTAAATTGCCCGCTGGGTGAAGATAAAGAAAGACTATGGTTTTAAATGAAAAGGTCACTACGATGGGATTTAGTATCTTATTTAGCCAATATTGGAGCCTCAGCCAAAAATTCCTGATCTTTGGACAAGCCCATAACATGTGCCGAAGGTCTGCTGCAGGGAAGGAACATTTTGGACAAATAACAAAACTACAATTCCTGTATTTGGATACCTTTTCTGGGGTGAAATATGACATATTTAATAGTTTAAGGTGGGATTCCCTCCATGAGGAGGAGAGAGTTACACGAGCAGTCTCTTGGATTGATAGATAAGGTATTCGGGGATCCAGTGCTTGATTAATCTGTATAGCCCATTTACTATGTATTTTTTCCAGATTATTTAAGCCCTTTACTGATACCATAATTGAATATCCTGGAGTAATTGATAAATTTCTAGTTTTGGCAATGGTAAGCCAATCGCCAACACCCTTCAGGGACCAGTCCCATCCATGATCATGTGTAAGATTAAGAGCAAAGTGTCTTGCTTGTAAATAAGCAAAAAAAATTCTTATGTGGTAGTTTAAATTCTGATCTAATAGAGTCAAATGATTTAATGCATCGTCTTTCAAAATCTAGGATCTGATGAACATTAATAAATCCTAGTGCTTCCCATTCTAGGTATACTCTGGTTTGAAGTCCTGCTTGAAATTGGGGGTTACCCAGAAATGGGATAAACCTAGAGATATGATGATCTACCACTAATAACTTACAAATTTTCTTCCAGGCAAGGATTGGGTTATATATCGATTTTAATTTCTTTATTTCAGGCGGTATCGCGTTGGCATCACAATGTATAAGTGCCACTGTGTATAAAGGATATGTTATACTTTTCTCCAAATCGTTATCTGTTACATAATTCTGCAGGAATATCCAATCAATAACTGTTCGTGCCAAGAAAGCTTGATTATATGCCCCTATATCTGGCAAGGCAAGACCACCATATTTCAAAGGAAGCGATAATTTAGAAAGGGATATTCTAGGTTTTCTACTCTGCCAGATAAAGAGTCTCAAAATGGAATTCAAATAATCAATATCTTTTTTCTTAAGGAAAAGAGGGATATTTTGTAAAATATATAAGAGTTTAGGCAGAATCATCATTTTATAAGCTGCTATTCGTCCAGATAAGGAAAGAGGGAGGTTTTGCCAATTTTTGAGTGTATCCTTAATTATATTTAATACAGGAGTAATATTAAGAGTATACCAAGTGTCTGGAGAAGACGAGATATTAATGCCCAGATAACGAAAAGAGGTCTGAACTATAGAGAACGGTATATTTGCCAGGGAATCTGCTACATGAGTAATCCAAAACAATTCAGATTTTGTGTTGTTAACGTTGTATCCTGAAAAGGATCCAAACTGTTGTATTATACAGACAAGCTTAGGAATATTTATTTTTGTATTAGTCATGAAAATAAGGACATCATCCCCATATAAAGCGATTTTTAACTCCTTCTTGCCTATCTTTATGCCATCAAGTTGCTGTCTTATTGCAATGGCAAGGGGTTCAATAGATATATCAAACAGAAGCGGGGAGAGAGGACATCCCTGTCTGGTACCTCGCTGTAATTTTATATCCTGTGATAGGTAACCGTTAACCACCAGCTTCGTAGAAGCATTTTGATAGAGATTACTTACAAACCTAGCAAAGTTTTCCCTTATACCAAATTTATCTAGGGTGAACAAAAGATGGTCATAATGTATTGAGTCAAAGGCTTTTTCTGCATCAATAGATATTACCGCCCTGTCAGGGGTGTCCTCTCCCCCCGGCCCTTCCTGGGTCCTGAGTGACTCAAAATAATCAATGACAAGAAAAAGTTCAAGTATTTTGGCAGCTGAGTTTCTATTCTGTATGAAGCCTGCTTGATCAGGATGAATAATAGAGGGCAGAATGTTTTGTAGCCTAATTGCTAATATAGATGTTAAAATTTTATAATCTGTATTAAGTAGTGCGATAGGCCTGTAGGATTCTTTTTTTGTTGGATCCTTACCTGCTTTTAATATTAAAGAAGTACAGGATGCAGAGAAATTAGCTGTTGGCTCTTTTCCCTCTATATAAATATCATTAAATAAAGAAGTTAAATATGGTACGATAGAGGAGTGTAAAATTTGGTAAAATTCATTAGGTAGCGCATCTGGGCCTGGTGCTTTATTGTGTGGAAGGTTTTGGATTGCTTTATTCACCTCTATCTCAGTTATAGGGGCATATAAATCTTGCAATACCTCTGGATCTAATGGGGGAGGAGAAATTCTGTCCCAGAATTCCTCACGTTTTATTATATCCGAGCTTTGTAATGAATAAAGATCAGTATAATAATCGTGAAAGACTTGTAAAAGTTCTTCCGAGGTTTTGAAGGTCTGACCTTCTGTATTTATGAGATCTATCAACTGAGAGCCTTTCTCAATTTTTAGAAGGTTTGCTAGTAATTTCCCCGTCTTATTGCCGTATCGATACAGTTTAGATTGAACCCTGGTATCCTTTTGAGTTGTTTTATAAAGTAAGAAAGAATCTCTATTTCGAAGAGCTAGAGTATATTTGTCCCAGCTTCGCAAGGAGTTTTCAAGTAGATGCAAATTGTAAGCATTTGAGGCTGCCCGCACTAACTCTCCCTCTCTTTGCTTAATTTTTTTAGATCTTTTCACACTATAGGCTAATATTTCTCCCCTTAATACTGCCTTGGCTGTTTCCCAAAATAACATCGGGCGAGAGATAAAATCATGATTAAAGTGGGCATAGTCTTTAAATTTAATTTCCATCCAATTTTTAAATTTAAGGTCTTTCACGAGAAAAGTGGGAAATAAAAATCGCCTAGGGCCTCGTGCCAGATTATTCGCACGAAAATCTAGACAAATAGGGGCATGATCCGATATAACAATAGGTAATATGTGTGCTTGGACTTGTGTTTTACATAGCTTTTCATCTAATAAGAATAAATCTATCCTTGAAAGCGATTTATGTGCCTTTGAAAGGCAAGTATAATTGCAAGAATCAGGGTTTTGCAACCTCCACAGGTCCCTAACTTTCAGGTTAATAAATAATCTAGAAAAGAGTTTTGACTCTAGTTTGTCCCTTTTTGTCTTTTTTGGAACAGGATCCTTTCTGAGCCTATCAAGCGGATATTTTGGAGCCATGTTAAAATCCCCTCCCATAATACAGTAACCCTCAACACATGTCATGAGCTTGGCTTGTAGATTTTCCCAGAACACCAGGTCAAAAACATTTGGGGCGTATAAGTTACAGAGTGTATACAATATATTGTCAATTTTAACTTTAACAATTATGAATCTCCCCTCAGGATCAGGATCTACCTGAATTATTTCATAGTTAACCTTTTTACCTATTAAGATAGCTACTCCCCCCTTTCTATTAATACCTGTAGAGAAAAAAACTCCTCCAACCCATGAAGACTTGAGTTTGAGAATCTCTTCAGCTTTTAAGTGCGTTTCCTGCAGAAATGCAATAGAGGTATTAATTTTCTTTAAGTATGATAGTATTGTTTTTCTTTTAATGGGAGAGGTTAAACCTCCAATATTCCATGAGGTAATTTTAAACTCCCCAGACATGACTATTCTCTATATAAGAGATATGAGAGCAAAGAAAAGGAGGGAGAGGAGAGAGGGAAAGAGGAAAAAAAAAAAAAAATGACAGTTCAGAGAGCCCATGCCATCTAGGCTCTCTGGTACCCAGTGTAAGCAAGACTTTATCTTTGGATTAGTTTTAGCAAACATTAGTCAATTACCTTCCTGTTATTAGCTATACAGTTCCTTAACCTGCAGGGAACTCCTTAGCATAAAACCTTCCAGCCTCTACGGCTGAGTCAAAAAAATATGTCTGGTTATCAGAGTATATTTTAAGTCTGGCGGGATATATGATAGTTGCTCGTGTTCCCTTTTGAATAAACTTTGTGCATATTGGGGATATTTCCCTTCTCTTTTGTGACTGCCTCTAGTGAATAATCCTGAAAAAGGAGGATTTTATTGTCCCCTAAAAATATAGGTTGATGCTTACGGAATGATTGCATAAATGTAACCTTGTCCTGGTAATTTAAAAATTTTGCAATAATTGGTCTGGGTTTTGTATTTGTTTTACCAGGGGAGATAGAACCTATCCTATGCACTTTTTCTATAAATGTTTTGGGTAATCCCTCAGAGATCTTTAAAAGCTGGGGAATTGTAGATGCAAGTAATTTAAATAAATCCTCATACTGTTGCTCCTCGGGGACCCCGATTATTCTTAAATTATTCCTACGTGTGCGGTTCTCAAGATCTTCAATTTTGTGCTGTAATTTAGATATAGTAGTAAAGGAGACTTCAGACCTAGTATTATTTTCTATCATGGCATCTTCAAGATCGGATATCCTTTGCTCTGCTTCTGTCAGCCTGCTAGCAAATTGTTTAACTTCTAATGCTAATTGTGCTATATCTACTTTGATCTCATTTTTCAAAATTTCGAATTTAGGCGCAAGGGCCTCAGATATTCTAGAAACCAAGAATTGAATGTCCATAGATTATATTGATGTTTGAGTGCTAGTGATAGAAGACTGTGTCTCAGCAGAAGGATCAAGAGTGCTTTTATTTCGCTTATCTCTCTGTCTAGCCGCCATGGGGGAAAGTGGTGTTTTGGAGCGAGGATGTAAAAATGTATCCATATGGTTGTAACCGTAAGGATTGTGATGGGTGACAGGTGACTTAATAAAGTGAAGGGGAAAAAAGACAAAATTCCCTGGGTAAGTAGAAAAGTGATTGAAAAGAACTTACTTTAAGTTGAGAGACCGTGAGGAAAGGGAGTGAGTGAAGGATGTGGGGTAATTTAATTAATCGTGGATTGCCTTAGAAAGGTGAGGGGTCATGAATCATGTGGGGGTAGGCAGAAAGAAAAAACGAAGACCAAGCAATAAAGACCAAACAATAAAAAGCACTCTCTAGGGGGTTAAATATAGTTTTGATATTTTAGTTCGCCTCAGACTTATATTCTAGGGAGATCCTTTATGATGGGATTATCGTATCATTGGTCACACCACAAGTGACCAAATTGTGTCAAGTAAAAAAGACTTAAATTCAGTTATTATATACCAAAATTACCAGAATAGACTATTATATTTATTTCAGAGAAAAATGGAGTAAACTGATTTTTTTCTTCCTAGTAGTTTTTATACCTAAAAACTGCCCTCTCAGTCAGTGAGAGGCGTTTTGGGTTCTGCTACTTAATATAAGATATATGCTTATGTACTTCTATATAGGAGGTATGAACTATATATACATATATCACAGAAATAGGTAATTGTAGCTCTTAATATCCAAAATTCTGTTTCCTTAGTCTTATGAAAAATATGTAGAAGAGAATTACTTAATTGCTAGTAATGGGAAAACACAATGTTTCTCATTTCCTAGCAGAGTGTAAGGTATAAAAAAACGACAATTTCTGCATTCAACTCTAATTATTAACGTAACAATCTCCAGTACCTGTAAAGAAAAAAAAGGAAAGAAAAAGAGGAAGAGAAAGAAGAAAAAACCTTTTCTCTCTCTCTCTCTCTCTCTCTTCCTCTCCCCCCTCCCTCCTAAATACCCATCAGATCCTAATCAATTATTTTCTTAGGTACTATATATCTGACAATACTATCTGAAATTAACAACCGTTTTTACATTTATCAGAACAATCACAAACTTTACATTTTTGTTTCACCTGGAAAGGTCTGAAAACCAATACCTAAATTGCCCTGAATTCTGTTACTTAATATAATAATATGTGCTTGTATACTTCTATAAGGAAGATATGAACTGTATAATCAAAGCACAGATTTTGACTATTTGTGACTCTTAATATCCAAAGTTCTGTGTCCTTAGATTTTTTTTCAGATTTCACTCTTTTCTCTCAATTTTCTTCCTTTTCTTCCTTTCCCCCCTTTTCTCTGTCTTGCTTTTAGCCCAGTGCCTTCTTAAAGTCCATCTCTAGTTAACGTACTTTGTATGTGGGCAACAGAGAATAAAATTCCATCTTAGGTTTATGGTGAAGGAATCAATGCGAACTAAGTTTATGAGAGAGAGTTAAGTTATTGTACAAGACAGTTATGTTGATTAATACTGCGTTCGAAGAGAAACAATCAAAAAAGAATAGGTAGGACTCAGGCGTATGTCATACAATGAGAATGTACTTTACCCACTCCAGAGAGTCTTGCCTGTGGAGGCAAACCCCCCCTCATGCAGCACCGGTGGGAGGGGGAGCGCAAAACAAACAGGCAGGTGCGAGGATCCCGAATTGCCGTACCCAGCAGAGCAAACCCAGCAGTGGATGGGACAAGGAGAACCGCAGCCCAGATCAAGACAAACAGCGCAGCATATGAAAATGGTCCAGGCCCCTCACGCAGCACCGGTGGGAGGGGAGCGTCCGGACCAGTAAAGGGCTGCGCTCTCAGGGTTGTTGCACCTTCTCACCGTAGAAGCTGTAATTCTCTGCACACGCTGGGCACCTGTTTAATTTGGAAGCAGTCCAACCGGCAAGCAACCTCCTTCTCACGATCAGGTAACAGGACCACAGCCGGACAACGAACCATGCCGCAGACCCCCAGCATTCAAACTGGGATACTATCTCCCGCTCGCTCCAGCAAGCAAAAAAAAGGCCTGCAGCATCCAGAATAGGCAAGGCTTTCCTCACAGAATACCTATGCAGGTGCGGTGTATAAGGTGATTAGTGCAATAGCAGTATGCACGCAGCAGAAAAAAAGTATATTCCTTTTGCAATCAGGTTTGGGAAGGTAGATATTATTATATATATATCTGTAAAATGACTTGAATCCTAGCTAAAGTCATTTAAGTGCATTAGAGTGGCACTATTGGGTTCCAGTAGCGATGTATCATAGCTTTGCAAGCCGCCCAAGGTCAGGGGTTTGAAGCGCAGAGTTCCCGCCAGCAAGCTTGCAGAGAGGTGAATCAGGACAGGTGTCTCACATGACCTCACACCTGTGCTCCTCCTCCGGAACCACCAGGGAATGTAATTTTAAACCTTAATTTTTACTTTTAAGTACATTTAGACATGTTTTTATATTAAAAAACAAATTTTCACAATAGAAACAAACTTTTTCAATAAATAAATGTGTTTTCCTGTAGTTTTAAGCAGTCACACTTTCAATTTGAAATGATATACAAGAAACTATGTTAGAGACAAAATAACTTTAGGAACATATCCTTGCACCCTTTCAATGTTTTCTGAAATATCAGAGTTAATATTTTCCTCACAACAAAGAACAGTTTATGAAGCCGTACTGGTGTTTTATACTTAAGTGTCTGTTTTTCTGTCTGTATGTCATTGTATCAAATGTGGTGCAGCATGTGAGCTGGCCTATTTGCATGAATTATAAAATATTCAGGAAAATTGTATTACACAAAATAAAAGCCTTGGAAAATATGTTAGTCTTTATTAATAATAAACAATGTCATGCTTCATTTAAAATGGGAACAGGTACATTGTCTATAGGTCTTTAAAAAAGAATACATTTTTCTAGAAAGTCTTTAAAATATTTTTTTATTTTTTTTAAAAACAATTAAAACAATATATATATATATGATATAAAAAAATGAACACAAAAATATTATCAATATGTACATGCCATGTATGAACAAAGGCAAACATATGACAATAGGCAATAAAAGATATATTGAAAAAGGTTGCTTTAACTTTTTTTTTTTTGTATTTAATATTTCTATTTTTCGTAATAGAAATATATAATAACAAAAATTCCCCTTAAGATAAAAAATTTTGTTTTCAAATTAAGTAAAAGTCTGCTATATTTATATATATTTAAAACTTAAAGGGAGAGTAAACATTCTTCATATATTCTTAAAATTTGAAGGTTAAAACTTAACTTATCTATTTCTTTATAATCTACTAGTCCTAAAGCCTGTTCACACGGGCCATTTTTTGCAGTACAGCGGTCCCATCCCTTGCGCTCTCTCCCTCCCCCTCTCTTTTGCTCTCTCTCTCCCCCCTCTCTTTTGCTCTCTCTCTCCCCCTCTCTTTTGAGCTTTCTCTCTCCCCCTCTCTTTCGAGCTCTCTCTCTCCCCCCTCTCTTTTGCGCTCTCTCCCCCTCTCTTTTGCACTCTCTCTGTCCCCCCTCTCTTTTGTGCTTTCTCTCCCCCCTCTATTTTGTTCTCTCTCCCCCCCTCTCTTTTGAGCCCTCTCTCTTTTCCCACTCTCTTTTGCTCTCTCTCTCCCCCTCTCTTTTGCGCTCTCTCTCCCCCTCTCTTTTATGCTCTCTCTCTCCCCCTCTCTTTTGCGCGCTCTCTCTCCCCCTCTCTTTTGCGCTCTCTCTCTCCCCCTCTCTTTAGCGCTCTCTCCCCCTCTCTTTTGCACTCTCTTTCTCCCCTTCTCTTTTGCGCTCTCTCTCCCCCCATCTCTTTTGCACTCTCCCCCCCCTCTCTCCCCTCTCTTTTGTGCTCTCTCTCACCCTCTCTTTTGCACTCTCTCTCTCCCCCTCTCTTTTGTGCTCTCTCTTTCTCCCCTCTCTTTTGCGCTCTCTCCCCTCTCTTTTTTACACTCTCTCTCCCCCCTCTTTTTTGCGCTCTCTCTTCCCCCCTCTCTTTTGCGCTCTCTCTCCCCCCTCTCTTGCGCTCTCTCCCCCCTCTCTTTTGCTGTCTCTCTCCCACTCTCTCTTTTGCCGTCTCTCTCCCCCTCTCTTTTGCTGTCTCTCTCTCCCCTCTCTCTTTTGCTGTCTCTCTCCCTCTCTCTTTTGCTGTCTCTCTCCCCCTCTCTTTTGCTGTCTCTCTTCCCCTCTCTATTTTGCTGTCTCTCTCCCCCCTCTCTTTTGCTGTCTCTCTCCCCCTCTCTTTTGCTGTCTCTCTCCCCCTCTCTCTTTTGCTGTCTCTCTCCCCCTCTATCTTTTGCTGTCTCTCCCCCTCTCTTTTGCAGTCTCTCTCCCCCCTCTCTTTTGCTGTCTCTCTTCCCCTCTCTCTTTTGCTGTCTCTCTCCCCCCTCTCTCTTTTGCTGTCTCTCTCCCCCCTCTCTTTTGCTGTCTCTCTCCCCCTCTCTTTTGCTGTCTCTCTTCCCCTCTCTCTTTTGCTGTCTCTCCCCCCCCTCTCTTTAGCTGTCTCTCTCCCCCCTCTCTTTTGCTGTCTCTCTCCCCCCTCTCTTTTGCTGTCTCTTTCCCCCTCTCTCTTTTGCTGTTTCTATCCCCCCCCTCTTTTGCTGTCTCTCTCCCCCTCTATCTTTTGCTGTCTCTCCCCCCCTCTATTTTGCTGTCTCTCTCCCCCCCTCTTTTGCTGTCTCTCTCACCCCTCTCTTTTGCTGTCTCTCTCACCCCTCTCTTTTGCTGTCTCTCTCCCCCTCTCTATCCCCCCTCTTCTGCTCTCTCTATTCACCCTCTTCTGTTCTCTCTCCCCCCTCTCTTTTGAGCTCTCTCTCCCCTTCTCTCTCTCCCTTCCCCTCTCTCCCCCCCTCTCTCTCCTCCCCCTCTCTATCTCTCTCCCCTCTCTATCTCTCTCCCCTCTCTATGTCTCCCCCTCTCTATCTCTCTCCCTTCTATCGCGCGACTGTGCCCGGCCACGCCCCCTTCACGTCGGCCACGCCCCCGTTCACGCCCACTTCTGCCGCAGATCAGCTAGGGACTCAAAGGCCAGGTGTGTTTGTCCTCGTGCTGTCTCTACTGCGCATGACAGCTTTGGACAAACACACTTGGCCTTTTATTATATAGGATAACCTTCTGAAACAGCTAAGTTCTATTAAGTTCATGGATCTAATTTATAATATAATGGAAAGGGCTCCAAAGTGTATACATAAGTATATATGTGTATATACATATATAGAAAAAAGAGAGTTGAGCCGATCCTGTAATATGCATAAAACGTAGCATTTATTTCACCCAATAGGGTAATATTAAAAGTACATGTTAATCCACCATAAAATCACACAACAGTGCAAAGTTCAGAAATCAGCTTCTTGCTGAAACTCGTATGCTTTGCACAGCTGATTTCTGAACTTTGCACTGTTGTGTGATTTTATGGTGGAGTAACATGTACTTTTAATATTACCCTATTGGGTGAAATAAATGCTACGTTTTATGCATATTACAGGATCGGCTCAGCTCTCTTTTTTCTATATTGCTAATATGTCCAGCATTTGAGCCCATCCACCCCTGCAAGGAGTAGAGCTTAATGGTTGCCGGAGAAGACCTTTTCTGATTGGATCTAGAGACAAGCCCTCTCAAGCAGACCCTCTGATTGGTGGAACACAGCAGAAACCCTGACACTCCCACGTCTTGGCGTTACAAAGAAAGGCTTGAAGGTATTGGTGTTTACTAGCAAAATAAATAAGCATTTCATTAACCAAGAAGATTACCAGGGAGGGAGCAGCTTTAAAAGGATAACTGCTGGTGAGAGGACCTGGTATGCTGATACACCGGTGAGAGAACCCGGTACGCTTGATCCCCAGCATCAACGAAGATCTGTGAGTTTCATAGTTTGAGTTTTGCATATTGATCACCTGCCTTTTCTTTTGCCAGCAGCAAGTAGCCCCATCGCCCACATCTTGGTGGCTTTTAGAGGGGATCTTGGGACAGCTGCAGGGTAAGCCAAGCACGAACAGCTTGTGACATTGGTGATCTTTATATGTTAAGACTGTTAAAATTATAAATTGCATTATCACGAACTTCGGCCAAAAGCTCCTCCTATATTCTTATTACTGAAGTTACTGTTTACATGGGCCTTAATTTATCATTATAAATATAAACATTTTGGCCACATTATTCTCTGTTTCTATTCCTCTGTTTGTTTGCTGTATATACATATATAAACACATAAATACACATTTCTATACAAATATAAAAATATATATATATTGTGTTCGGTGCACATTTTTTTTTTATTATGTCTTTCAATTCACACAAGGGGGCGGATTTTATAAGCCACGGATGCAGGTTTATCCACCCATAGTTACCGGATCGCCGGAAACGGCAGTTAAGACCGCTGCTCCTTAACTTGTCCACCACCTTTTAGGTGGTGGACTGCGATCATCCTCAATATATACAATTGTGATGATTGACACCCCCTGCTAGCGGAATGTGTAAGGGGCTGCATTGCACAAGCATTTCACAAGAAATGCTTGTGCAATGTTAAATGCCAACAGCGTATGCTGTCGGCATTTAGCGATGTCGGCCGGACATGGTTTCGCTATAGCAAATCATATCCACCCGATTTTTGGTAAATTTACCCCAAGGTCTTCACTTGCACAAACCTGACGAATGCTAATCTAGTTTGGCTCAAGTAAACTAATTTACTTTCAACTTGTAATACGCAGGAAAAATTAGTGCTATCTTTAGCGTGACACTTGTAATCTAGTCCCTAAATTGGGTAACATTTGAATAGGCTATACACTTTTAACTAAATGAGCTGTGCCTGCTAGAATAATTGGTAGTTCATTTCAACTCTTCTACTGGCATCAAATGTGTTTCATACCATTTTGCAGGGTTATAAAATACCAAAATATGTTAATTGTTACAACTCAAGGAAGGGGTATTTTATTTAATCATCTAATTTATTTAATCAAAGGATCTCTAATTTTCTAAACATTAATTTGACATTAGGGTATATTGTTAAATTATTTTTAAAATCTTAAAGATATACTTCCTAGGGTGAGTGACAAATACCAGAATATTATCTGCATACTGTATATACAGTTTTAGCTTTGCCTTGACTATTTAATTTCCATGTAATATTCCCTTAGTTTAATTGCCAAGTGTTCAATCTTGTAAAACAAAACAGAGAATTGGGCATCTCTGTTTTATTGCCCTATTTAAAGAAACTGAAGGAGATAATATTTGATTACAATTAAAGGGACAGTCTAGTCAAAATTATTTTTTTTTTTTTTAATTTTTATTTATGTCCAACAAAGGTGTCTCAATACAATTTAACATAGTGCAAATTCATATAATTATTCAGAGTAGCAAAGATCATGTGGTAATTTACTATAACAATCCTTGTTATACCTTCCCCCATTTTATTTTGATAATTCAAATATTCAAAATTCAGAAGAGAGAACAAAAAAGAAAAGAGAAAACAAAGGAATGTTCCATTTATACGTCTATGCGATCTACTATTTATTTTCTATGAACACCTATTGTTGGATTTTTCCTTTTCCCCCTTTTTTGCCCCTTTTTCCCCCCATTTCCCCCCCATCTTCTTCTTTCATTGAATCACTAAATTCTCCCCCTGATAGTGGGGGGAGCTAAACAATTGGGGGAGAGAAAAAAAAAATTGGGAAGGGGTTAGAGAGCTCCAGGTATCTGCAATAAATTATTGCCATAAGCCAAGTAATAGCAATTCTGTATTTCTAAATGGGTATATTATGTATTCCATTTCAGATGGTGATAAGTTCTGGATAAAGATTGACCATTTTCCAAAGAATTTAATAACATAATTTTCATCATTTAGATTAGTGTCAATCTGTTCCAGAATACATTGTTTTTTGACACAGCTTTTGACCTCTTGGATACTGAGGGTTGCCCTACATATCCATTTTTTAAAGATCAGGTATCGTGCCGCTAATATGGCTAAATTAATGATTTTAGTATTTGCTGATTGGCCTTCCGGTTCTTTTCGAAGAAATACAATATCTAGAGGTAGCAGAGTCAGAGGGGAGATCCCCATTGTCCTAAGCCAAAATTGTAATTTCATCCAAAATTGATGGATACTTGGGCATTCCCAGATCATATGTATGAGATTAGCCGCAGGAAACGAACATCTGGGGCAAGAATTAAAATCCAAACTTCTACATCTAGAGCCCTTCTCAGGAGTGAAAAAGGTCCTAGATAGGAGTTTTAGATGAGATTCTCTCCAAGAGGAAGAAAGAGTGGTTTGTGAAACCTCGGCAATTTAGTCAAAATTAATTTTAAACAACTTTCCAGTTTACGTTTATCATCAAATTTGTTTTGTTCTCTTGGTATTCTTTGTTGAAAGCAAAACCTAGTCAGGCTTATCTCAGTTTATTTTGACAGTTTTTCACAGCTAGACAGAGCTAGCTCATGTGTGTCATGTAGATAACATTGTGCTAACTCCTGTGAAGTTATTTATGAGTCATCACTGATTGGCTAAAATGCATTGGGAATAGAACTTAAGTTTAAGTTAGATCTATCTAGCTTGTGATATAGTTAATTTTCATGCGCCTGTTAATATACCAGTAGTAATAACTTTAATTTTAATTTAAATTTCACTGTCCAAGACCTGTTTTTACTTTTGCGCTGAAATGTATATATATAATGATAATTCTAAAGGATTCGTTTAGAGTTTACTATTGTTGATTTTACAAGCTGTGAATATTTTGTTACCAGGACTTCCAATGGTGGAATAATGTTCAAAGTGTAGGATGGTATGATCTTGACATTATAAAAAACAACTGGTTAAACATAAGTCAAAAAGAAACCAGACACATTCGCCTAGATTACAAGTTTTGTTGGTAATGCTGTGCAGTGCTAACGAGCAGTTTTCCCTCACCTCTCACCTACAGACAACACTGGTATTATGGGTTTTTACAAACCCGGCGTTAGCCGCAAAAAAGTGAGCGGAGAGCAAAATTTAGCTCCACATCTCACCTCAATACCAGCGCTGCTTACGGTAACGGTGAGCTGGCAAAACGTGCTTGTGCACGATTTCCCCATAGGAATCAATGGGGGAGAGCCGTCTGAAAAAAAACCTAACACCTGCAAAAAAGCAGCGTAAAGCTCCTAACGCAGCCCCATTGATTCCTATGAGGAAATACATTTTATGTCTACACCTAGCACCCTAACATGAACCCCGAGTCTAAACACCCCTAATCTTACACTTATTAACCCCTAATATGCCGCCCCTGACATCGGCGACACCTGCATTATATTATTAACCCCTAATCTGCCGCTCAGGACACCGCCGCCACCTACATTATACTTATAAACCCCTAATCTGCCAACCCCAATGTCGCCGCAACCTACCTACACTTATTAATCCCTAAAGTCGCCACCACTATGTTAAAGTTATTAACCCCTAAATCTAAGTCAAACCCTAACCTTAACACTTTAATACTGATTGTGACTAAAACTGCTGTTGGAGCAGATTGGTCACGAGAAAAAAGAATGCTTCTATGCACTGTTATACTAATTATTTCTATATTTCATTTGAATTACTGTGACTTGATCGTCTTGGAAGATATTGTACGTTAAAATTTAACTTTTATTGATTATTGGTTTAAAAAGACAGCTTTAGTGGATGATAATACTGCCCTAAAGAATTTAAAAACACACTCACTGTGCTGCGTGACAAAACAGCATGTTATATTTGTGCTGCAAAGGTAGAACTAGTAATGCTGAAAGCAGTAATACTTAAGCTGTGAATATGCACAGAGCTCTATAGTCTCTTGTTCTTTATTTCTTACTGTAGTTTCTATATTATTTAAGTCATATATATGTCATAGATTCTATATATAGTAAGAAATATATTTGCTTTGTGTTGTTGTCCTTTTTGGGCCTAGCAATTAGTACTGCTTATATATGTTGGTGCTACTAGTGTAAGATCAGGCTAGGGTGGCAGCCGGCACTAGATAACTATAATAATCTAGGTACTTGAAGTTGTTTGTTGTATCACCTGGTGGTAGCAATTGGGTACTCAAACAGTTATCTGAAGATTAAACGCTTTATTTAAAGGCTGTCTCCTTAATAAAATGTCATACGTTATACTATGGCTTCTTTCAGTTATATAACGTTATATTTATGGGATACTGCCTAAGGAGTAATCTTAGCCTTGCAGGGTGTACTGTGTATTTTATACAAAGAGCCAGTGTGTGTAAACACCTCTGCTGTACCGTGCTACTGATTAAGTAGCTTCTATATAATATCAAAGTGAGATTTCCTTGTATTACGGTTTCATGCAACTTGTATTCTTATCGTCTGAAGCACTGTGTTGCTAGGTATGTTATACTTATGATTAAACAACTGGTTCTTAGAAGCGTTGCTAGTTAGCCATTAATAGTAGCCAGAGAAAGGCTGTCACCTGAGGCTATAAACAATTACCACTGCATGGACCTACGTAGCTTATTGTTTGCTAAGTACCAAGTACCTATTCAGTATTCTATTGTATTATATATCCTGAATGTGCTATGTTTGGCAAGAAGAACCGTGCCTAATATGAGACAACACCGCCCCCCAAAAGTTAGCCGTAATAAACGTTAGCACCTTCAATAGTACAACTAGTTCTACGTTTACAGATTTATAAATTTGTAAGTATTTTTAGTTTTTTCTAACATGCTGTTATATTAAAGTATAAGGCAACTAGTGAGGCCAGTTAAAAATAGAGGAGACCCCTCTCCTCTATTTTTAACTGGCCTCACTAGTTGCCTTATACTTTAATATAACAGCATGTTAGAAAAAACTAAAAATACTTACAAATTTATAAATCTGTAAACGTAGAACTAGTTGTACTATTGAAGGTGCTAACGTTTATTACGGCTAACTTTTGGGGGGCGGTGTTGTCTCATATTAGGCACGGTTCTTCTTGCCAAACATAGCACATTCAGGATATATAATACAATAGAATACTGAATAGGTACTTGGTACTTAGCAAACAATAAGCTACGTAGGTCCATGCAGTGGTAATTGTTTATAGCCTCAGGTGACAGCCTTTCTCTGGCTACTATTAATGGCTAACTAGCAACGCTTCTAAGAACCAGTTGTTTAATCATAAGTATAACATACCTAGCAACACAGTGCTTCAGACGATAAGAATACAAGTTGCATGAAACCGTAATACAAGGAAATCTCACTTTGATATTATATAGAAGCTACTTAATCAGTAGCACGGTACAGCAGAGGTGTTTACACACACTGGCTCTTTGTATAAAATACACAGTACACCCTGCAAGGCTAAGATTACTCCTTAGGCAGTATCCCATAAATATAACGTTATATAACTGAAAGAAGCCATAGTATAACGTATGACATTTTATTAAGGAGACAGCCTTTAAATAAAGCGTTTAATCTTCAGATAACTGTTTGAGTACCCAATTGCTACCACCAGGTGATACAACAAACAACTTCAAGTACCTAGATTATTATAGTTATCTAGTGCCGGCTGCCACCCTAGCCTGATCTTACACTAGTAGCACCAACATATATAAGCAGTACTAATTGCTAGGCCCAAAAAAGGACAACAACACAAAGCAAATATATTTCTTACTATATATAGAATCTATGACATATATATGACTTAAATAATATAGAAACTACAGTAAGAAATAAAGAACAAGAGACTATAGAGCTCTGTGCATATTCACAGCTTAAGTATTACTGCTTTCAGCATTACTAGTTCTACCTTTGCAGCACAAATATAACATGCTGTTTTGTCACGCAGCACAGTGAGTGTGTTTTTAAATTCTTTAGGGCAGTATTATCATCCACTAAAGCTGTCTTTTTAAACCAATAATCAATAAAAGTTAAATTTTAACGTACAATATCTTCCAAGACGATCAAGTCACAGTAATTCAAATGAAATATAGAAATAATTAGTATAACAGTGCATAGAAGCATTCTTTTTTCTCGTGACCAATCTGCTCCAACAGCAGTTTTAGTCACAATCAGTATTAAATTGTATTCCTATGCTTACGCACTGCTCCTATAGTGTTTAACATGATTTATTGATAAATATAACAGATAATATTACAAAACACTATAAGAGAAACTACTTATTACCATCAAAACAAAAAGGTTCTATAACTCTTTTTTCTGCCTAACCTTAACACCCCCATAACTTAAATATAATTTAAATAAATGTAAATAAAATAACTATCATTAACTAAATTATTCCTATTTAAAACTAAATACTTACCTATGAAATAAACCCTAAGCTAGCTACAATATAACTAAATCTTAGGATTTATTTTAATTTTACAGGCAAATTTGTATTTATTTTAACTAAATAGAATAGTTATTAAATAGTTGTTGACTATTTAATAGCTACCTAGTTAAAATAAATTCAAATTTACCTGTAAAATAAATCCTAACCTAAGTTACAATTACATCTAACACTACACTATAATTAAATTAATTACCTAAGCTAAATAAAATTAAATACAATTTAAAAAAAAAATATCTAAACTACAAAAAAAAAAACCCCACTAAATTACAGAAAATAATAAATTAATTACAAGTTTTTTAAACTAATTACACCTAATCTAATCCCCCTAATAAAATAAAAAAGCCCCCCAAAATAATAAAAAGCCCTACCCTATACTAAATTACAAATAGCCCTTAAAAGGGCCTTTTACGGGGCATTGCCCCAAAGTAATCAGCTCTATTACCTGTAAAACAAGTGCAATACCCCCCCAACATTAAAACCCACCACCCACACACCCAACCCTACTCTAAAACCCACCCAATACCCCCTTAATAAAACCTAACACTAACCCCTTGAAGATCACCCTACCATGAGAAGTCTTCACCCAGCCGGGCCGAAGTCCTCAACAAAGCCGGGCGAAGTGGTCCTCTAGACGGGCAGAAGTCTTCATCGAAGCCGGCCAGAAGAGGTCCTCCAGACGGTCAGAAGTCTTCATCCAGGCGGCATCTTCTATCTTCATCCATCCGGCGGGGAGCGGGTCCATCTTCAAGACATCCGACGTGGAGCATCCTCTTCAAACGAAGTCCAACTGAAGAATGAAGGTTCCTTTAAATGACGTCATCCAAGATGGCGTCCCTTGAATTCTGATTGGCTGATAGAATTCTATCAGCCAATCAGAATTAAGGTAGAAAAAATTCTGTTGGCTGATGCAATCAGCCAATAGGATTGAGCTCACATTCTATTGGCTGATCAAATCAGCCAATAGAATGCCAGATCAATCCTATTGGCTGATTGGATCAGCCAATAGGATTGAACTTCAATCCTATTGGCTGATTGCATCAGCCAATAGGATTTTTTCTACCTTAATTCCGATTGGCTGATAGAATTCGTTGAGGACTTCGGCCTGTTGCAAATAAATGATTCCAAAGATTTTTCAATAAAAAACTGTATTTTATTTTAGCCCAACGCGTTTCCAGCGACCCAGCCGTCTTTATCAAGAGCAATAAAAATGTAAAAATGGTTTTACATACCAGAAATAATGTATGCAATAGTGATTAAAAATAAATAAATGGATGAAAACCAGGAGGTGATGTATGCGGTTATAATTATGACTAAATAGGTGAATAAAAACCAGTGATAATTAGAGTCTATATATACACCGTCTTAATGGAGATAGAATAATTGACAAAAATAAAAACAATAATATATCAATAAGTGAACTCAGTGGTATAATTATACTGCCAACACACTAAAGAAATTATAGTGCCCAAAGTCCATAGATGGCTATTAGATGGTATCAATATTAAATGGTTGGCAGGTCCAGAAGGCAGCTATCTGTAAGGGATCAAGGCCGCGTTCCAAGGTCAGTAATCTGTTGTGGATAGAGAAGGACAGAAGTGCAACATGGCCTAATACTGAGAGATAAAAATCAGAATTTTGGAGGTGATGGTTTCACTCACATGTACTCAGACACCCCTAGTGGTGTGGAATGAGCAGTCTGGGATCATTTGCAGTCACCCAGAAGACTGGCCTCTGATCAGAATGTTGTAATCTGTAGAGCATAATATAAAGCACAAAGGGTGCCTATATGACCTAGTACTGTAGATACACAATAAATAATAGGAGTATATGAAATTCACTCACAATAGGTGGAGTACCTCCCTTGGTGCTGCAGAGGCACGCTGGGATCAATATAGTCACCCAGTAGACTTATACTCCAGCAGTTCAGGAACTCACAGTTGTCCAAATACCAGATAAGTAAGGTGGAGAGTAGAATATAAACAGGCAGCAAGTGGTAAGTAATAACTTACTTTATTAAAAGAAAATTAAACCAGTGGCTGTTTCATCAGGCTTAAAGATGGAAACAAAGTGGACCAGTTTACGATACAGTGACCTACTTCCAAAGAATGGCATGATTCACAGTGAATGGACTGTTCTAAGATTGTCATTTTGTTTATTTTACTTCTAGTAAGTGAATCTTTATTGTCTAATGAAAAGCATGATTAAGTTTGTTACACCTTGAGTCAGAGTTGTGCTTTTTATTTTATGTTGTAGTTTTTTCATTAAATTATGTCTCTTTCTATTTTCTCATTACATGTGAGAAGTATTAAGTCTACTGCAAGAAGAGCTGCAATTTTTAAATTTCCGTTGACAACTAACTCTGACATTTATTAATTGCTGGAGTTTAATCTATAGGCACCTTTTAAATATACAGGTTAGACTAATGGGCCTAAGGTGTCGTCCTTTAATTAGTAGAACCATGGGGGTGTGGGGGTTTTGTTCAAGGTGTTGTGGTGCGGGTTGTTTAAGGAAGGGTTTTTTTGGTTTGCTTTGAGTTTTGGGGGAAAATTTCTATATTTATGCTCCTCCAGATGGAGGGAAGGGGTTAGAGATATTAGGTGTTCTTGAGTTTGCTTTTTTTGCCAGGAAAGCAGGTTACTTTTGTTTTGGGGGATTTTGATTGTATTATATGTGATGGCGATTGGGTAAAGAATATAGAGGTTCAAAAAGTTGATAAATCTGGTAGCGTTTTTAAAATTTTATGCAGGTTTTTAATTTAAAAAGATGCTTTTGTTTATTTTTTGTCCTTCTGATATGGAGTTTATGTCAATGTCATGCATTGATTTTTGTTTTTGTCCAGGTTTTTAGACATCCAATTTTTATTCCCAGTGTATATCATTCACAGATCATCTCCTCCTACATCCAAGCCTCATCTCATCATTCCCGCCTACCTTTAGTTCAGCCTTTTCTGTGTCATCCTCTGCCCTTTTTACCACTTTCTGTTAGGGTACCACAAGGCTCTGTTCTTGATCCCCTTATCTTCTCAATATATATGTCATCCTTAGGTTCCTTAATAAAGTCCTATTTCCATGTGGATGACACCCAAATCTTCCTCTCTTCACCAGACCTTTCCCCTTTTTGCTAACTCTTATCCCTAACTGTCTTTCTAATGTTTCATACTGGATGTCCTCTCAATACCTTAAACTAAACTTCTCCAAAACTGAGATTTTTATTACCCCCCTTCTTTGAAAGTTTCTGTCCCCCAATATTCTATAACTGTTCATAATAACATCATTGCCTTAACCCCGCACGCCCGATGTGATGAGGTCACACTTGATTTAGAGCTTTCTTTCAATCCTCACATTCAGTCTTTTGCCAATTCCTATTGTTTCTACCTTAAAAACATATCCAAAATTTGCCACATCCTCACACAAGACATACAGTAACTAAGATTGTAATCCACTCTCATCATTTCCCACCTTTGCTATAGCAACTTCATCCTCTCTGGTTTCCTTAGATGTGGTCTATCTCCTTTACAATCCAACTAGAAACCTAATTGTAAACAAGTATACAACTTAGTAAAAAGAGTTATGCTCTGCGAAAAAAAAATATTTGTAAACTCTGCAGCACTGATATAGGTTACAAAGGATATTATTCCATACCATTCATACTAGAAACCTAATTGTAAACAAGTATACAACTTAGTAAAAAGAGTTAGGCTCTGCAAAAAAAATATTTGTAAACTCTGCAGCACTGATATAGGTTACAAAGGATATTATTCCATACCATTCATACTATTAATCTTTAATGAAGTAACTAGGAATAATCATTCATTCATAAGCTTAGGCTGTTAAAAACACTTAAACCAGAAGACAGTAGTTGCGTGTCTATTTGGGTAGTATACTGATATAGTCAGCCAGCAAAGTATTATAAAATGTAAACTAAGCCCTTACAATCCGAGGGCTGATTTACAATTGCTCTTATATTTCTTTATAGCTGCTAGGCTGAGACTAACATAAGTAATTAGTAACAGAGACTGATTTTGCATGACCCTGGTAAGCTGATTAAAAGAAACAAGGAGAGTTAAAGCTACTCCTAGGGACCCCTGACGTGCGTTTCACAAAAAACGCTTCCTCAGAGGGGGTCCTTTACAATCCATAGTGAATGCCTCTGCCAGGCTTATCTTCCTTACACATTGCTCCACATCTTCTGCCCCTATATACCAATCCCTTCATTGGCTTTGTCTATCCTCCCCAATATTTCAGACCTCGACTTTGATTCTCTCCCTCTAATCTCCTTCAGTCTGCTCATAACCTCCTTCTCTCCTACTCTCTTGTTACCTTCTCCCATTCCAAACTACAGGACTTCTTCAAAATGGCAAGTTTCAAGCTCTCCATAAAGAACCTACTGTTCAAAGATTCATACATTAATCGCCTTAGCATGTAAGCCTATGAGTCCAGAGGTTTTGTAGATCACCTTCATGAGAACTGAGCTTCATCATGGAAAATTTTGGCAGGGCCCTCTCTTTTATAAATTCTATATTTCCATATTATACCTATGTTTCCAGCACTGCAGGATATATTGGGGCTTAACAAATAACAGATAATGATAAATAATAATATTAATAATGTATTTGTTCTGATGAGCAGAACTCCTAAGTATATAATTAAACTCTATTGTTGTTATGTGTGCTGAACAGGAAATACAAAATACTAAATTGTTTTAAGCACCTCAAGAAAACTCAAGAATTCTTGTATGTTTTATATAAAGCCAAGACATTCTTAATATATCATCTATCTATATAACTAATCTATCATCTATCTATCTATCTATCATCTATCTATCTATCTATCTATCTATCTGTCTCTCTTGCTGTCTGTCCATGTGACAAAGCAATATTGGTGGTCCACAGCAAGCCTTATCACTTATAGAAATTAAAAATAAAAAGCATATTGATTAAACACAGTAACTTTACTTTTTCAAAAAAGCTACAAAAGAATAATATATTTTGAAATACACAATATACCTGTAAAATATTATGACGTTTATTTTTGTCTTCAGCAGAACACTAACAACCATTCTTCTGCTACAACTGAGCACGTTAAACAGTTCGCTGCTAGCAATGTCTGATACACATTCGCTCTCTGAGCTTCTAGCACTGAAAAGATTAAAGCACAGAGAAACAAAGGTAAAGATGAAACGGGAAATTGAGGTACGTGTTATTATTGGGAGCCTGAGTGATGATCTTTGTTATTTCTGATGTTGGTGAATTGATTATATCCCCAGTCAAAAGAGGGTGAACTTTGACCTTGAACAAAAAGGAGGAAATCATAGGAAGATAAAAGATAAATACATCAGACAATATCATTCCCATCACATTTTATCACTTGGAAGCAAAAGAACGCTGCTATCTATGAAAGCCAAAAAGTTAGCATCAGTAAAAGAGTTAAAAAATTAAAACCATTAAGATAATTTTGAGGAACAAGCAAGGTTTTATTCAGCCATATACAGTGTACAGTGTAATGATGTATTTATTAATTTGCACTCATTAATTAAATAAAATAATAATAAAATGTAAAAAAGCAATAATATGTTGTATCCATTTCTTACTAATTGTTCTCCTTCTATAGAGTGAAATGTAGTCTTTGATATCTTCAGTTTTTTTAAGTGTGTATAAAAACTAAAGCTTGGTAGGAAAATACAATACTACTAATACATAGGGGCCGATTTACCAAATGGCGGGCGTTCATAATTTGCTGTAGCGAATCATGTCCACCCGACATTGCTGAATTCCGGCAGCATACGCTGTCAGCATTTAGCATTGCACAAGCAGTTCTGGTGAATTGCAGGCCGCTAGCAGGGGGTGTCAATCAACCGGATCGTATCTGACCGGGTTGATTGCTGTCCGCCACTCAGAGGCGGTGGACCAGTTAAGGAGGAGCAGTCTTAAGACCACTGCTTCTTAACTGTTGTTTCCTGTGAGCCTGAAGGCTTGCGTGGAAACAGGGGGATCAGGCCATTCAGCCCTTGATAGTTCGACCACATAGTCTGAATAGGTAATTTGGCATATATTTTCTACTATAATAATCCCTTTGAGGGCACATACAAGTTCAAGCTAATCCGAGGTTCTATAGCCCTAAAAAATGTGCTAAGCAAGAGCCAGTCTCTAATAAAAAAAAAAAGATAAGCAGATTTTTCTTTAACAGAAATTCCTTTGCAAACTTGCTTTATAAACGATTTTTGGGATGTTCCTTCAAAGTTGTTTGCTTTTTCATATACAGCATCTCCCTTCTTACTCCAGGGGTCTCCCTGGTGATCTTGAGAGGAATAGTCCCCACAAGCTCCATGACTCTTCTGTACGGCTCCAACTCTACTCAACCTATTTGTGGTTTCTTTGTTTCTTCTTGACACCTTTATAATATATTCTGACCTTTATGACTATTTGCTTTCTATAATGACAGCAAGAGTAAGGGGAGAGGAAAAAGAAGAGGAGTCTGTGGGTATTTAGGGGAAGGTTGGAAAATACAAGACAAGGGAACTGGGTGAGTGTTTGCGTCAGATAAAGCTGAAAATATGTCCTAACTGCCTTTTTCAATTTTCAGATTTTATTTTCGTTTTCAAATGTTCATAATAAGATTGAATATCCACATTCAAAATTTCGAATGTAACATTTATTTTAACAAATACTATCTAGAAGTTCAATAGTTCATGTGCTAGGGATTTCAGTAATTTGATGAATAATAGATACAAATATATTTATTCTATGTTTTCTATAGAGAATATTGCATATTTCTAATATTAAAAATTAAAGAAATACTATTACAAATGCAGGTAGAAAACCCTTTATCCGAACTGCTTGGGACCAGAAAAGGTTTGGATTTCAGAATAGCTTGAATTAAAATGGTACAGTTTCGAGAGGGGATGGGACCAAGTATATACAACAATATCCTATGTCATTTAAGCAATATTTATTTGTCATAATACAGCATATCAGGCAACCTACTATTTTTTACCATATGAGGTCTAGATTACAAGTGGCGTGCTAAGCAATGTAATACAAATTATTTATAGAAATATGATAAAAAAAAGTTATAAGGGTTAAAAGGTATATGAAAAGGTGTTTTAGTATATATACGTCTAAATATGTGTATGTATGATATATTATTTTTATATATATTTTTATATAGGCAAAAAAGAAATGCACTCCTAACTTCTATACTATATATATGTGTGTGTGTATTTATTTATATATGTATACACATAAATGCACATGTACACAGATATCTAGATATATGTCTAGATAAATAGATAGGTAAATATAATTATTTATATTTATATGTATATATATATATATATATATATATATATATATATATATATGAGTGTGTTTATATATGTACATGCATGTGTAAATATGTGTTTATATATGTATATATGTATTTATAATACATATTTACATATAAAAACACATAAATACACACATATATATGTATATACGTATATACATGCACACACACACACATATATATATATATATATATATATATATATGCGCACACAACTATACACACACACATATACACTCACAGTCACTTTATTAGGTACACCTTGCTATTTCCCGGGTTGGACCCCCTTTTGCCTTCAGAACTGCCTTAATTCTTCATGGCATAGATTCAACAATGCGTTGGAAACATTCCTCAGAGATTTTGGTCTATATTGACATGATAGCATCATGCTGTTGCTGCAGAATTGTCTGCTGCACATCCATTATGTGAATCTTCCTTTTAACCACATCCCAAAGGTGCTCTATTTGATTGAGATCTGGTGACTGTGGAGGCCATTGCAGTAAATTAACTCTTTGTCTTGTTCAAGAAACCAGTTTGAAATGATTTGAGCTTTGTGACATGGTGCATTATCCTGCTGTAAGTAGCCATCAGAAGATGGGTACACTGTAGTCATAAAGGGATGGACATGGTTAGCAACAATAATCAATGTAGGCCATGGTGTTTAAACAATGCTCAATTGGTACTAAGGGGCCCAAAGTATGCCAAGAAAATATCTCCCACACCATTAAACGACCACCACCAGCCTGAACCGTTGATACAAGGCAGGATGGATCCATGCTTTCATGTTGTTTACGCCAAATTATGACCCTACCATCTGAATGTCACAGCTGAAATTGAGATTCATCAGACCAGGCAGCGTTTTTCCAATCTTCTATTGTACAATTTTGGTGAGCCTGTGTGAATTGTAGCCTCAGTTTCCTGTTCTTAGATGACAGGAGTGTCACCCGGTGAGGTATTCTGCTGCTGTAGCCCATCTGCTTCAAGGTTCAATGTGTTGTGCATTCAGAGATGGTATTCTGTATACCTTGGTTTTAACAAGTGGTTATTTGAGCTACTGTTGCCTTTCTATCATCTCAAACCAATCTATCCATTCTCCTCTGACCTCTGACATCAACAAGGCATTTTCATCCACACAACTACCACACTCTGGATATTTTTTCTTTTTTTAGACCATTCTCTGTAAACCCTAGAGATGGTTGTGTGTGAAAATCCCAGTAGTTCAGCAGTTTTTTAAATACTCAGACTAGCCCGTCTGGCACCAACAACCATGCCACATTCAAAGTCACTTAAATTCCCTTTCTTCCCCATTCTGATGCTCAGTTTGAACTTTAGCAAGTCATCTTCACCACATCTAGATGCCTAAATGCATTAAGTTGCTACCATGTGATTGGCTGATTGGCAATTTGTGTTACCAAGCAATTGAACAGGTGTACCTAATAAAGTGGCCGGTGAGTGTATATAAATTAACTTGTCCTCCACCTTTTCAGTGTGCAGGGGGCGGCATTGCAGAAAGCATTTCACATCAGCATTTAGTGATGTCAGGAGGACATGATTTGCTACAGCGAATCACGTCGGCCCAGCACTTGGTAAATTTACCCCTTTATCTGAATATAATTGTATTGAATGTAATACTAGTAGGATACCAGCAGGGGAAGTTTCCTCCTGTGAGTAGTTCTTTGAAGTGATGAAATTGTTAGAGGGGTGGAGTTATACACCTGTGTAAGGTATTTAAGATGATATATACATATAATGTTTGAGGCATGATTAAGGGTATGTAACCCGAAACGTATTCTTGTTTTTTTGTATCTGCTCCCACATGATGGAATAAAAGTGAATTTCCACGTTTATGGTGGCGCTGCCTTTTTGGATTTATGTAAAAAATATTTTTACCCAGGAATTAACTGTTCTTAGATCCTTCTGTCTTATTGGGTTACCACATGGCACTGGCGATATCTCAGAAAAAAACTACCTTGTGTGCATGAGTCTAACACTATATTAATATGGTCCATAATATGCCTAGCACAAGCCTCTGGAAGATTAAAAAAAAACTGTTCTATTTAAGGGATCTGGATATCAAATTACCCTATCTACCTTCCTTATAATAGAGTTTCCTATCCCACAACCAACATTTGTCTTTGGCCCAGACTTTTATGCCCCTCTACCATGAATGGAGGACTGTTAACTGGATTGTTTGGAAAAATAGCCTTCTCTGCCACTGATATCCCTAGTGTCGTCACTCAATCTAGCAAATCTATTAGGGAATTGGCCTGTCTCTTCTGCTTACTCCTACGTCCCCTTCTAACTGTGACCCAGCTACATCCCTGAGTATCTCCCTCTAAATCAAGTCCAGCCATGTTCATGAATATCCCTTTCCCTTTCAAGTGTTTGAATATCACAAAGGGTTGTAATTTAATCCTCCAGAACTCTAATATGAGCTTCAAAAGATAAACTATGCTGACACTTGCCACAGAGATATGATCCCTGAAGTGGTTGTTCCAGTGATGCAAACAATGGCAAGCTGTGCACACTTACTTATAAAGGTTTAACTTGTAAATAGAAAAGAATCACCTCAGGATAATCTAACCCCTTAGTTTCTTTAAAAGAACAGGAAACCCCAACATTTTATTTAATTATTTAGATAGAACATACAATTTTAAACAACTTTCCAATTTACTTTTATTATTAAATTTTCTTTGTTATTTGGTATCTTTTGCTGAGCAGAATTGCACTACTGGCAGCTAGCTGAACACATCTAGTTCGCCAATCACAAGAGATAAATGTGTTCAGGCACCAATCAGCAGCTAGCTCACTGTAGTGTAGGAAATGTGCATATATTTTTTCCAACAAAGGATAACAAGAGAACAAAGCACATTTGAAAAGAGAAGTGAGCCTTAAAGTGTCTTTAAATTACACGTACTATCTGAATCATGCAAGTTTAATTTTGACTTTCCTATACCTTTAAATCCCTAAGTGCTCAAATTCTTACTTAAAACCGAAAAACTTACTTCAAACAGAGAAACAAATTGCTGCAAGCTCCCTGAGTTATTCTGTTAAATGTACAGCATGTGCTGTGAGCCACATGGGAAAACAATTCCTCCCCTTTGTTACTCACACCTCAATGAAAAAGGAAGAGGAAAAAAACAAAGGAAGTTTAAATAAAACAGTAAAATATAAAGTTTAGAGCTTAACCCCTTATGCAACAGAAAATTTAAATCTCCCTCATCTCTCAAACTCTTGTGGATGACCCTATATGTTTAAAGGGATAGTAAATGCCAAAAATGTTATTGCTTAACCCCTTAAGGACAAAGCCATTTTTCAATTTCTATCTCTTAAGGACCAGAGCTATTTTTACATTTCTGCAGTGTTTGTGTTTAGCTGTAATTTTCTTCTTACTCATTTACTATACCCATGCATATTATATACCGTTTTTCTCACCACTAAATAGACTAAAGATACCATTATTTTCATCATATCTTATAATGTACTATTAAAAAAATAAAAAAATATGAGGAAAAAATGGAAAAAAAACCACACTTTTTCTAACTTTGACCCCCAAAATCTGTTACACATCTACAACCACCAAAAAACAACCATGCTAAATAGTTTTTACATTTTGTCCTGAGTTTAGAAATACCCAATGTTTACACGTTCTTTGCTTTTTTTTTGCAAGTTACAGGGCAATAAATACAAGTAGCACTTTGCTATTTCCAAACCACTTTTTTTCAAAATGAGCGCTAGTTACATTGGAACCCTGATATCTGTCAGGAATACCTGAATATCCCTTGACATGTATATATATATTTTTTAGAAGACATCCCAAAGTATTGATCTAGGCCCATTTTGGTATATTTCATACCACCATTTCACCGCGAAATGCGATCAAATAAAAAAAAATTGTTCACTTTTTCACAATTTTGTTCACAAACTTTAGGTTTCTCACAGAAATTATTTACAAACAACTTGTGCAATTATGGCATAAATGGTTGTAAATGCTTCTCTGGGATCCCCTTTGTTCAGAAATAGCAGACTTATATGGCTTTGGCGTTGCTTTTTGGTAATTAGAAGGCTGCTAAATGCCACTGCGCACCACACGTGTATTATGCCCAGCAGTGAAGGGGTTAATTTGGGAGCATGTAGGGAGCTTGTAGAGTTAATTTTAGCTTTAGTGTAGTGTAGTAGACAACCCAAAGTATTGATCTAGGCCCATTTTGGTATATTTAATGCCTCCATTTTACCTCCAAATGCGATCAAATAAAAAAAAAAACTTTCAATTTTTCGCAATTTTAGGTTTCTCACTGAAATTATTTACAAACAGCTTGTGCAATTATGGCACAAATGGTTGTAAATGCTTCTCTGGGATCCCCTTTGTTCAGAAATAGCAGAAATATATGACTTTGGCGATGCTTTTTGGTAATTAGAAGGCTGCTATATGCCGCTGCACATCACACGTGTATTATGTCTAGCAGGGAAGGGGTTAATTAGGGAGCTTGTAGGGAGCTTGCAGGGTTAATTTTAGCTTTAGTGTAGAGATCAGCCTCCCTCCTGACACATCCCACCCCCTGATCCCTCCCAAACAGCTCTCTTCCCTCCCCCACCCCACAATTGTCCCCACCATCTTAAGTACTGAGAAAAATCTGCCAGTACTAAAATAAAAGGTATCTTTTATTTGTTTTTATTATTTTTTTAGAATATTTACATATGCTGCCGTGTAGGATCCCCCTTAGCTCCAAACCTCCCTGATCCCCCCCCCAACAGCTCTCTAACCCTCCCCCTCTACATTATTGGGAGCCATCTTGGGTACTGGTACGCAGTTTACAAAAAAAAAATATATATATATATTTTTTTCCTTTTTTCTGTAGTGTAGCTTCCCCCCAAGACTAAACCCCCACCCCCTCCCAGATCATGCATGCACCCGCCCGCCTCCCCCGTGCATGCGCGCGTCCGTGCGCACCCCCAGCTACCCCAGCCATGATCCCGCCCACCTCTGCACACAGCAAGACATCGATGGCCGCCCACCCGCCTCCCACGTCGGCTCCCACCCACCAACGATTGCGGCCATCGACGTCCGGTGCAGAGAGGGCCACAGCGTGTCTTTCTCTGCATCGGATGGGGAAAAACTATTATTGCAGGATGCCACTTTAATCCCCAACGTCGTAGAGGGTACGTTCCTGGTCTTTAAAGACCAGTTTGTGCAAGGCGTACCCTGTACGACATATGTCGTTAAGTGGTTAAAAAGATAGATAATCCCTCTTACCATTCCCCAGATTTGCATAACCAACACAGTTATATTAATATACTTTTTACCTCTGTAATTACCTTTTATCTAAGGTTCTGCTGACTGCCTCCTTATCTCAGATCTTTTGACAGACTTGCATTTCAGGCAATTAGTGCTGACTCTTAAATAATTCCATATACATGAGTAGTGTTATCTATATGAAGCACATGAACTAATGCCCCCTAGCTGTGAAAAACTGTCAAATGCATTTAGATAAAAGGCGGCCTTCAAGGGCTTAAAAATTAGCATATGAGCCTACCCAGGTTTAGCTTTCAACTAAGAATACCAAGAGAACAAAGCAAATTTGGTGATTAAAAGTAAATTACAAAGTTGTTTAAAATGACATGCCCTATCTGAATTAGGAAGGTTTAATTTGGACTTTACTATCCCTTTAACCACTGTAAATGCATAAAAAGGGACGTTCCAGACAAAATTTGAATCCACCTAGATACGTTTTACTTTTTTAAAAGAAGCATTTTTGTAATATACATGTATTATCAAAAAATGCTTCTAATAAAAGCTATAGCTTTTTCAAGAGTATTTACGTATGTACCGTGCACCAGCATTTTAAACACAGCACTTGCTCAGAGAGCCTAAGGTGCTTGTACCATCTGACTCAATTTGTTAATCGCTGACATGAAACAAGCCCCACTGGCACTCTGAGCAGCTACAATATTTAAATGCTATTGCACTTAGAATATCTAGGTATGCTTCAATGCACAAAGAAGGTAAGGAGCACCAAGTGTGTGTGTGGGGTTTTAAAACATAATTTATTTAATCAAAGTTAAAATGAAGGGTAACAATACCCTAGGTAAAACCTCTGTAACAAGAGGCAAAAGATTAAGCAATGGCTGACATGTTTCGGCTCTTGGCCGTACTCGTAGCCAAGATAAAGGTCTTGGACAAGTATGGTGAGTACTATTCCTAATACTACTAAGGGAACAAAACACTCTGCACTATTGTGTACCTTTCTTTTACCATAGGGACTTTTATTTGGGGACAATCGTCTAGCAAGAAAGCCCACAACACTATCGCTATTTAAAGAAGAGGCACCCAGATTATCTATAACACGTATTTTTTTCACGTTCACAGGCAGTCTGAAAATCCCAAAGGACATTGCACTTAAATTAAAGGAACTCTTTTTTCAAATTTTTCCACATTTCTTACTTTTTAAAGACTTCATTTGTTTATTATTATTTTTTAGGTCATCACCGTTCGTTCACTTATTTACACGGATATAATGACTTTTTGCTTTTTTAAAACTAAATATATACCACTAAGACTAATTTGGGTGGTTCATTTTTTTGGGAACATTCTGCTACTCTGGGAAGAATTTTTACGTATCTTTTGAATTTTGTTTTTTTGGAATAGTATATTTAGTTATTATTTCACTCGTTCTTATGATCACGTGACACACATTGATAACCATTTGCAATTATTTTTTTACGCAATTAACATACCCGTGCGGTATTTCTATCTCTAGGATTTTTCACTACTTACTTGCTGAAAGTTTGTGATAAACACATAGTTAGTACATCCTTCTTTAATTGGCATAACCGTGCCTTAACGTAGTACGCAGTAAGATACTATTGTTTATTTGTCCAAATCTGTGTTAAACACGCAGATAGAGCTCTTTTGGACGGTTTTTCACATTGGCATTACCGTGCCTGATTTTATCACTCAGTAAGATATTAGTATATATCCAACCATTTATCGAGTACTTTACAAACAGAGACAGTAGATTGGATTTATTCTACATATCAGGTTCTATCAATTTATTCAGTAGGGAATTGTCACTTGCAACATTCGTACCAGAGAGTAGGTTTATAATACATATTAAGAAGGAATCCAAGTGTTTTTACTATTTTTACTATTTGAACAGGTTTATACTTATTGTCATAAGGAATTAAGTGGTTCCACTTACAGTTATTCCAGCAGGAATACATTTGTACAATCGACTGTTTTATCATTTGTTCTGTATGTTTGATTGATGTATTTTTAATTGATGTACTGTTATTGAATATTTCTGTTTTAAAATATTGTACATGGATCCATGCTGTTTGTTATATGTATGTAAATAAACACTACATATTAATTTTTAACTATTTTTTTTTTTTTATATATTTTACGACCTGATCAGTCAGACCTGGCCTACTAGTGGCGCTTTGGTTTCTCACACATTTTGGACTATATAATTTAAACTCACAGGTCGGCAGAGTGAAGGAGTTAGTGGTCATTGTGGATGTTTCTTCCTGATTTTTGAGTTCTTTTTTGTGTCACCTGGTTCCATATTGGTCTTTGGGGTTTCGGGCCTATTCATGATTTTTCTGAGGTTTGATCTCCTGCACTTATGGACGGAAGGGATGGAGTGTTGATACCTAGTTTTTTGCAATAGTCTTCCACGTCCATAGGATTCTGATAAACAATGGTTTGAATTTCTCTTTCAACTTTGATACAGAAGAGGAAGCCCCATCTATATTTTATCCCCATTTCTTGTAGATGAAGGGTTAGTTATCTGGCTTCTCTTCTTCTTTGAAGGGTCTGAGGACTCAAGTCTGGGAATACTTGTATGGTGTCTCCTTCATAGATGATTTGTTTTAATTTTCTGGCCTGAGGATAATTTTTTTACCCTCATATTTAAGGAATCAGAGGATTACGTCTCTCGGAGGTGCTGAGTTTTTAGGAGGTTGACGTAAGGCTCTGTGAGCTCTATCTAATGGAAGTTCTTTGTCAGGTGTTTCTTTCACAATTGAACGGAAACATTTTTGCAGATAGTTGTGTAGTTGGGGAGGTGTTATTTTTTCAGATATGCCCCTTATCCTGAGGTTCTGCCTGCGCCCCCTATTAACGAGGTCCTCCAATTCTGTTTGCAGCTGATTAATAATTTTGCCTTGTGATTGCAATTGCTCTGTGAGCAAGGCAAGGTCTGTGGACAATGGGTCAGTTTCTTACTCTAGTTGTTCCATTCTGTGTCCTAGATGAGAGACATTAACTTTTACTTCTGCTAAACCATCTTTTATTAGTTTCCCCACTTGTGATATTAAATGACAAAAGTCCTTCTTTGTTGGAAGATGTTTAAGGTCTGCTTTTGTAATTGGAGCAGAGAAGTCTTCTTGGTCACTCCCATTATCTTGTAGAGTGCTTTGAGAGACTACAGAAGTATCTATTATATTAGTGTCCAGTGCTTTAAAAAAGTAGTTTACTTTGGAATTGCCATTTGTTGTCTGGGTCAATGACTTAGTTATTTTGTCAGTATTCTGAGATTCAAGGAATTAATTATAAAAAGGTACTCACAATTCCAGTAATTTTTTTCCCCCTCTTTATAGTTTTGTTTCTTGTTGATTTTCAGATCTGTGCAGTTTTACACCAGGCTTCATTTTTTTTTTTTTTTTTAAATACTCTTTATTAAGGTTTCAAATAAGGCAAACATACAAAAAATGTCATTGAAAAAAAAATACAAATACAGTGTATAGTTACATTGCATGACATAACATAATCTTGAAATACACAACAATTGCCTTTAAGACTTTAATACCCACTGAACAGTTGAACGGGCCACTCTAGGACCTTATAATGATGTATTGTGGGTGTAGTTATAGTAGGTAAATTCAAAAAGGATGGGATCACTCTTGGATCTCAGATGAGAAACCCTGTTTTACTCTTTTAATTTTTTAGGATTAACAAAAAAAAAATGCTAAACAAACCTGCAAAGCTGGGGAGGAAAAATATGGTCGTTGTCGCATTTCACTGCAGGACATATGAGTATGAAAGTAGTCAGGGTGCGGTACAAGCAAGATACACCGCTGAGATAACCCTCCTTAGTTAGGAGGTATATTATTTGAGAATGGGAGGGGGGGGAGGTGGTCATTATAAAGTAGTAGGTTATTCATATGTTGAGTATATGCTAGGTCAAAGGAGCACCTAAATCAAGGGAGCCGTAGGTTCTATGCTTGCCCAGTTGGCAAAATTTGTAGGGCTTGTCTAAAATACAGTGCATGAGACGGGCATAAGTGGTAAGAATAATGATGCAGGACCTGCCTGCACAAGAAACGCTGTATTAATCTGCAAAGCCTCGCTACCCCTCATTTCATAACATCTTATCGATTGATAACATATCTGTGAACTAAGTAGGCAAAACTATTAGCCAGTGGGTTGCACCCTCTTACAGTAATAAATGTGCCAGCTGGAATAAGTTAGCTGATATAATGAGCACTACAGTTTGTCTCTGGATACACTATGTAGGTAACATATAAAGCCTGATAAGTCTAGGCAACAAGCGTCACCATAAATAGGAGAGCTATAAGCGCTGGGATAAGTTAGCTAATATATTGAGCACTACAGTTTGTCCCTGGATACACTGTGTAGGTAACATATAGAGTCTGGTAAGTCTAGGCAACAAACGTCACCATAATTAGGAGAGCTATAAGCAGAAGCAAAAAATGGGCTATGTGGATTGAACTAGAACCATTATAACATAAAACATACCTATCTATAAGAGGCTGCTGATAAAGTGGTAGGAGGTTTTGTAACTTGGAGTAGCGTGGGAGCAGATGACACACTTTGTATAAAATAGATGTCAATGTTGGGGGAGCATCATGACAATAAAGGAATGAATCTAATGAACATAATGGAACACCTATATTTCTAGTCATATTAATTGTGAAGGCGCAGCCCCGGCCGCTGGCTACGCCTGTACCACTAAGGTAAAGAGAATAGAGCAATGCAATCAGTTGTACATATATATAGGTGCCCATCACTTGAAATAATATCAAGCATTTAATTTTTTTTAAAAAAAGGGAATCCCAGTGAAGGCAGAAAAATCTCTGGATGTAAACACATAGTTGCAACATGTTAAACTACTGAACCCCAAATTGTTAAGTGACCAAGGAAGCACTAGGTACTTTATCAAATAGAACTCAGGTAGACATACAGAATGTAATATAAGATAGCATATACTGAGCCTTGCAGGCAGGGTAGGGGGGGAACAGTAAGCATCTCCTGTAAATGTTAGTGAGACAAACATTTAAGTAAACTGCAAGGAAGCTAGTACAGTAGGAAAGTCTCTCAACTATACATAAAATGATACACTGAACTCAGCCTGTAAAACAAGAGACATGGAAGATCTGTGACTCTAAACATGCAGTTAATAATGTGGACAACCAACTTATATAACATTAGATCAAAGGGAATGGGGCAATGCTTGAACAAAACCTTGGGGATCAACTAATATAATAATAGTCCCATTAAACTCCAGATCTTCCCAGTCCAATGATCAGAGGTAATTGTTATACAGAAACATCCAGCAACTCTGTGATACTAGCTAGAATGAACTACTAAACATTATTAAATATGGAGGAAATGGTATAAACAATAAACAATAGAGCACACTCATTTAGTTAGGAGTGTTGAAAATATTAAACACCACATTGTTAGTGAGTCTTAGTGATTTTTAATTACATTCATGTATATAATCACGAGACTGAGTGTAAGAACCCAGTGTTCAGCCTATTCCCAATCTCCAAATCAGTTGTTGATCGAAGGGCTCTAAAAGTACATACAATCCGCTACCATTAGCGGTTGACCAGCGATGCCTCATGTGTGGATTCCGTGGCATGTTTGACTTAATGTAATTTTGAGTGAGCTCCAAACCAGCTGGGCTAGCAGAATCAAGAACTACACACTCTCCTGAGCGTTCAGTATTGGCATGGACCGGAGTATCATCGAGACCTAAGGTAATACTTATCTCCCCTTGCTCTGTGTCTTGATCCATCTGGACAGCTGCAGCCTTTGGTGTGTCCCTCAGTGATGGTAGTGAGACGCCCTTCGTACCACATGGCTCTGAAGAGGGGTATATGGCGCCACCAGCAATACATTCTCCAGTATTAGCTTTCTGCTCATTTAGGGAGTCGTCCCTCGATAGTATCTTCCGCTCCAGGGAGGAGATCAGTAAGGCGAGGCTCGTCTTGAGACTCTGGAAGTGAGTATCAATATGCCGCTGAGTGCGTATTTCCCAGTTCTCCACAGCCTCCATGTTAGGGTCACGCCTCAGAAATAAGCAAGCCGCTCACAGGAATCGTCTCCTCTGCACTTAATTGTGCAAATGTTACTATGAGCTTAACAGTCCGGGGGACAAAAAAAGTAACACAAAGCGTTCATCCTCTTCACCCATTAAGAAGATTGCCAGAGTTAGTGGGCCTAGTGTAAAATACTACAGCGCTCACCAAAAGGTTAGGCTGGGATGCCAAAGTCCATATATCTTCTCCATACAGGGCTCCTATCAGCTCAGAGCATGTTAAGCAAACATATACGGATAGTTAAACTGGAATTCAGTTTGCTAAAATCGCATTATTTTTCGTTTTTAAGTTAAATAAGTCAGGAGCTCTGCTATGTGTGTCTGTCTTCATTGGCAGCTGGCTCCGCCCCCCACCAGGCTTCATTTTAACTACTCTCTGAGTCGGGCCCTTTGTGCGTGTGGCGCAGTTAAAATAGAGTGGACTGCCAGGCCTCAACCTCCCTCTGCTCCGGTGTCTATTTCTCTGGAGTGCCGCCTACTGCCATTATTGAGGTTTCCCCAGTGTGTTGCTGCCAGGTCTCCTGCACGTTCTCCTTTATTTTGAGGGTGTAAGGAAACGTTGCCTCTTTTCTTTTACATAAAATTGCCGGTTGTGCTACGGAGTTATTAACTGATGCAGCCATACTCACGGCTCACGGCTACCTCTTTGTTCTTTGGTATTCTTAGTTGAAAGCTAAACCTAGGAGGTTCATATGCTAATTTCTTAGACCTTGAAGGCCGCCTCTGCATTTCACAGATTTTCACCATTATAGGGCATTAGTTCATGTGTTTCATATAGATACCATTGAGCTCATGCACGTGAATTTACTGAGGAGTGAGAACTGATTGGCTAAAACGCAAGTCTGTCAAAAGTACTGAAATAAGGGGGCAGTCTGCACTGCAGAGGCTTAGATACAAGGTAATCACAGATATAAAATCAGTATTAATATAACCGTGTTGGTTATGGAAAACTGGGGAATGGGTAATTAAGGGATTATTTATCTTTTAAAACAACAACAATTCTGGTGTTGATTGTCCCTTTAATTAATCTAAACCCTTTATACAAATACACCTCTAATATATGGCCAGTGTGTCTGCGCGCAACATAATTAAAACAAATTATTTTACTAACATTTTAAAAAGGCCATTTTGCGCTTCAGAGTTATTATAAGCTCTTCAAGAAAAACAAAAATAATATGCAAAACAGGTATATTTGATGCTATTAATCAGTTGGAAAATATTTTAAAGGGGCAGAAAAGTTAAAATTAAGCATGCAAGTTTAAAAAAATAACTGTTTGCTTCATCCTCTTGGTATTCTTTATTGAAGAACTATTCAATGCACTACTGGTGGCAAGCTGCACATATATTCCTATTGCCATTTTATCACCAGGTCCCCAATATTCAAAACATTGACAGACCAATGAGAAATTGCCTGTTTGGGTTCACCAGGCTCACAGTCAGTCTGTCAATATATTCTAAAAAAGTTGGCTGATCTTCACTGTGCCACTGATCTGAAGACAGCGGAGGGGGGGCTGTATGTAAAAAGTGTGTTTACACAAAATAGACTGTGCGTTCGCGAAAATAAAATAAAGTTTTCTGTGTATACAACTTCAAATTATGCTTATGTATATTCCGTTTCACTGCACATTCAGCCGATTTCTCACACTGGGAAATATTGCAGGCGAGACTTATATGGCTGAAAGGGGATCGCTAAGATGGAGGACAATGCTTTTAATATTAGAAACCCACAGCAATGTTTGTCCATTAATATACAGGTTACTCCCAAGGAACTCGCAGTAAATTCCCATGGAACGACTAAATATTTGTCATGTCTGCAATCTACTTTGTTAATAAAGACAGAAAAAAAACCTCCCTATTAAAATTATAGGGGAATTGTATTGTATAATGTTCTGTAAAGTGTAAACATAATTGTAATAATCTTCTATTGTACTTTTTGCTTGTACTTTTACTTATTTTAAGATTGCTATTGCGCATTTTCAATATTCATATTAACATTCTATTGAGAATGCGCATTCACAATCACAATATTTATATTTCCCAATATTGCAATCACATTTTCACATTTGTAATATTCATATTTCATAATATTGTGATTAGGGATGGGCGAATGTTTCTAAAAATTCGAAATTTAAAACGAATTTTGATGCATTCGTTCATTCGAATCGAATTTCGAATGTTTATATAACATTCTAACATTCTATTTTCGAATTTTCGTTTTCGAATTTTTCAATAAAATTCGAAAATATTCGTTTGAATAATAGAATGTTTAGCTATTTATTCATTCAATTTCGAAATGTAATATTCAAATTTGAAATAGTATTTCTAGTCTACAACTGTATTTAATAAATGTAATATTCGAATGCTACATTCAAATTCGAATGTCATATTCGAATTTGAAATAGTATTTCTAGTCTAATACTGTGTTTTAAGTGTGATATTCGATTTGAATATGATATTCGATTCGAATGTGACATTCGAATTTGAAATAGTATTTCTAGTATACAATTGTGTTTTATAAATGTAATATTCTAATTTGAATGTGATATTCAAATATAACGTTCGAATTCGAATGTGACATTCAAATTCGAATGTGACGTTCAAATTCAAATGTGACATTCGAAAACTGTAAATAACATTCGAAAATCGAATTTTTAAGAATATTCGTTCTTATCAACATTCTATTATGTAAATCGGATTTCTACAATAACATTCATTCTAACATTCGAATTCGGATATAAACACATTCGCCCATCCCTAATTGTGATTGCATGATCCTGTTTTGCTTATAATATTGCAATCACAATGTAGCAAATGTCTTCTATAGTAAAGGGACAGTCCACACCAAAATTGTTATTGTTTAAAAGATAGATAACGCCTTTACTACCCATTCCCCAACTTTGCACAACCAACATTGTTATTTTAATATACTTTATAGCATTGACACCTCTAAATGTTTGCCTGTTTCTAAGACACTACAGACAGCCTCTTAATCACATGCTATATTATTAGCTTTTCACAACAGGAGACTGCAAATTCATATGTCACATAGATAACATTGTGCTCACTCCCATGGAGTTGTGCAGGACATAGCACTAACTATCTAAAATGCAAGTCAATAGATATGAAATAAAATATCCATGTGATGAAGGGACTGTCAGAAGAGGCTTAGATACAAGGTAATCACAGAGGTAAAAAGTATATTAATATAACCGTGTTGGCTGTTTAAACAATAACAAGTTTGGAATAAACTGTCTCTTTATTATTTATATTTAACTATATATATAGATGTATATTATATTACAGTGCAATAGCAATATTATACGTAAAATACGATCACGCAATTGTGATTTCAATATTATTAAATATGAATATTAGAAATGCGAAAAAGCAAACACAATATTACGAATTTTAAATTCATTATAAAAAAGACGTCTAATAATTGTTGAGATCATCATGTTTCGTTCAGTATTTTACAATATTTTATTACCCATCGAAAACATATGTGTTATGGAATTATGAGAATGATTAAAAGAGTGTATATTTCTGTCTTCTTGAGAGCTAAGTATCATTTCATATTTTTAGAAGTAATCAGAATCAATCATTGACGAATCATACCACAATTTACAATTTTAAAGTCAACTATCTAATGTTAAAAAAGAAATTAAACTTTAAACCAACACAAACACATTACAAGTCATTAGTGTAATTAAAAAGAAATGCATAATTAAATCATTTGTGTATTTTAGCCTAAATTCATCTGCAGTAGAAAATTTTAATGAACTGTTCATCAAAGCAATCTCAGGAGTTGGGGGGTATGTTAAGCATAAAAAGAAATGGAATGTTTTCTTCTCTGTAGCAAAGAAAGCTCTGTTCCTGCTGGCTTAAAAAAACACAACTGTCATCATCTCTACAAAACTAATAACGATTCTAAATGGTTATGATCATCTCAATGTTTAAAATTGATGTTATCTTTTTATCCCCAAAGACTTGTATTGCTATAATTACTTCCTTTTTTATCCTTTCCTTAAGATAAATGAATTGGTAATTAGTTAAGAAGGAATGTGTGATCATTCTAGGACATCTGTCAGACTGTCACAAGGAATGTGTCCTTGTAGCTATATTTCAACTTTATTTGCAATAATATATAGCCTAATCATGTTATTGCATCATAGCAAACTACTGTATATACCAAATATTTAATTCCCATTGTTCAATTTTTTTTTTCTGTGTATCTATGTAAGGGGCAGCAATTGACTTTAAATTAAATTTTAGGGCCCAAAATGTGAATATATTTACATGAATGTATTGTAAAGTGGAAAGAGGAAGAGGCACTCTTAGGTCTTTTGTTAATCCAATATTTTTAACTTTTATTTTGAATTCCAAAATTATCCAAATGAGGTCAACGTTTCGTTCCTCGTAGGGACCTTTCTTTAGACCACTTTATTGTCTATTCAAATACACAAAAAGCAATATATTAATATGCCCACTGTGCATACATATATATATATATATATATATATATATATATATATATATATATACCAATTTTTGGGGCTACTATTTACAACTGTGTATAATACCCACATTCGTAGCAAAAGTAACACAGACTACATGTCAAAGTTATATACTCTGTGGCTAGCTGTGTTACATAGCAATCAGAATTTCTGCACTTCAACGTAAGCTTTAAGAAGTTAGCATGGGCATATTAAAAGTTCACAAATAATGTATTCAAAGCTTTAAATGTCCTTTGTTTAGCTCATATAAACTAGGCATAATTCACTGTGAGCCAAATCCAAAACAAAATGTATTATTAATTACCAAATGAAAACATTTACAAAACTATATTTTACCTGCAATATCGTGTGTGTTTATGAGAGCATTCCGGTGAGCTAATAATGGCATTAGGAAACTGGAGAAAATTGATAATTTTGTTACCATATTTCCTGAAAGACCGATTGTTATTGTTAACTAAGACCCAATGGAATTAAAATATCTAACAAAATACCGAACAAAAATGCCAAAATATCAACAAAAGGTCAACCGGTATTGAGTTGCTCACCTAATCAAAATAAAGAACATATAAATTAAATTACATAAACTACATTAACAGTACATTTTTGTGTTTGTTAGGTTTATACCTATCACCAATTTGAATTTTCTAACCCTCGTGGTTACAGGTCAGAGTGTCAGATTGTGACACCATCCAACAGGTTAAATTAGTTTTCACAGATAATAAATATGGCCAGAATCAAGAGAGTGCAGACTGTGAAAATACATAAATTCCCATTTTTATGTAACACATT